>NC_092248.1:24601501-24624001 GCF_036320965.1 Panulirus ornatus | reverse complement strand
AAGAATATATGGTGTGGGAGGAAAGTTGTTAGAAGCAGTGAAAAGTTTTATCGAGGATGTAAGGCATGTGTACGTGTAGGAAGAGAGGAAAGTGATTGGTTCTCAGTGAATGTAGGTTTGCGGCAGGGGTGTGTGATGTCTCCATGGTTGTTTAATTTGTTTATGGAGGGGGTTGTTAGGAAGGTGAATGGAAGAGTTTTGGAAAGAGAGGCAAGTATGAAGTCTGTTGGGGATGAGAGAGCTTGGGAAGTGAGTCAGTTGTTGTTCGCTGATGATACAGCGCTGGTGGCTGATTCATGTGAGAAACTGCAGAAGCTAGTGACTGAGTTTGGTAAAGTGTGTGAAAGAAGATAGTTAAGAGTAAATGTGAATAAGAGCAAGGTTATTAGGTACAGTAGGGTTGAGGGTCAAGTCAATTGGGAGGTGAGTTTGAATGGAGAAAAACTGGATGAAGTGAGGTGTTTTAGATATCTGGGAGTGGATCTGGCAGCGGATGGAACCATGGAAGCGGAAGTGGATCATAGGGTGGGGGAGAGAGCGAACATTCTGGGAGCCTTGAAGAATGTGTGGAAGTCGAGAACATTATCTCGGAAAGCAAAAATGGGTATGTTTGAAGGAATAGTTGTTCCAACAATGTTGTGTTGTTGCGAGGCGTGGGCTATGGATAGAGTTGTGCGCAGGAGGATGGATGTGTTGGAAATGAGATGTTTGAGGACAATGTGTGGTGTGAGGTGGTTTGATCGCGTAAGTAATGTAAGGGTAAGAGAGATGTGTGGAAATAAAAAGAGCGTGGTTGAGAGAGCAGAGGAGGGTGTTTTGAAATGGTTTGGGCACATGGAGAGAATGAGTGAGGAAAGATTGACCAAGAGGATATATGTGTCGGAGGTGGAGGGAACGAGGAGAAGAGGGAGACCAAATTGGAGGGGGAAAGATGGAGTGAAAAAGATTTTGTGTGATCGGGGCCTGAACATGCAGGAGGGAGAAAGGAGGGCAAGGAATAGAGTGAATTGGAGCGATGTGGTATACCGGGGTTGACGTGCTGTCAGTGGATTGAATCACGGCATGTGAAGCGTCTGGGGTAAACCATGGAAAGCTGTGTAGGCATTTATATTTGCGTGTGTGGACGTATGTATATACATGTGTATGGGGGTGGGTTGGGCCATTTCTTTCGTCTGCTTCCTTGCGCTACCTCGCAAACGCGGGAGACAGCGACAAAGCAAAAAAAAAAGAAAAAAAAATATATATATATATATATATATATATATATATTTATATATACATTTATATGTATATATAAAGAGCTTGTAGATTTATGTGCTGAAAAAGGACTGGTGATTGGGAATACCTGGTTTAAAAAGCGAGATATACATAAGTATACGTATGTAAGTAGGAGAGATGGCCAGAAAGCGTTATTGGATTACGTGTCAATTGACAGGCGCGCGAAAGAGAGACTTTTGGATGTTAACTTGCTGAGAGGTGCAACTGGAGGGATGTCTGATCATTATCTTGTGGAGGCTAAGGTGAAGATTTGTATGGTTTTTCAGAAAAGAAGAGTGAATGTTGGGGTGAAGAGGGTGGTGAGAGTAAGTGAGCTTGTGAAGGAGACTTGTGTGAGGAAGTACCAGGAGAGACTGAGTACAGAATGGAAAAAGGTGAGAACAATGGAAGTAAGGGGAGTTGGGGAGGAATGGGATGTATCTAGGGAATCAGTGATGGATTGCGCAAAAGATGCTTGTGGCATGAGAAGAGTGGGAGGTGAGTTAATTAGAAAGGGTAGTGAGTGGTGGGATGAAGAAGTAAGATTATTAGTGAAAGAGAAGAGAGAGGCATTTGGACGATTTTTGCAGGGAAAAAATGCAATTGAGTGGGAGATATATAAAAGAAAGAGACAGGAGGTCAAGAGAAAGGTGCAAGAGGTGAAAAAGAGGGCAAATGATAGTTGGGGTGAGAGAGCATCATTAAGATTTAGGGAGAATAAAAAGATGTTCTGGAAGGAGGTAAATAAAGTGCGTAAGACAAGGGAGCAAATGGGAACTTCAGTGAAGGGCGCAAATGGGGAGGTGATAACAAGTAGTGGTGATGTGAAAAGGAGATGAAGTGGGTATTTTGAAGGTTTGTTGAATGTGTTTGATGATAGAGTGGCAGATATAGGGTGTTTTGGTCGAGGTGGTGTGCAAAGTGAGAGGGTTAGGGAAAATGATTTGGTAAACAGAGAAGAGGTAGTAAAAGCTTTTCGGAAGATGAATGCCGGCAAGGTATCAGGTTTGGATGGTATTGCAGTGGAATTTATTAAAAAAGGGGGTGACTGTATTATTGACTGGTTGGTAAGGTTATTTAATGTATGTATGACTCATGGTGAGGTGCCTGAGGATTGGCGGAATTCGTGCATAGTACCATTGTACAAAAGCAAAGGGGATAAGAGTGAGTGCTCAATTTATAGAGGTATAAGTTTGTTGAATATTCCTGGCAAATTATATGGGAGGGTATTGATTGAGAGGGTGAAGGCATGTACAGAGCATCAGATTGGGGAAGAGCAGTGTGGTTTCAGAAGTGGTAGAGGATGTGTGTATCAGGTGTTTGCTTTGAAGAATGTATGTGAGAAATACTTAGAAAAACAAATGGATTTGTATGTAGCATTTATGGATCTGGAGAAGGCATATGATAGAGTTGATAGAATGCTCTGTGGAAGGTATTAAGAATATATGGTGTGGGAGGCAAGTTGTTAGAAGCAGTGAAAAGTTTTTATCGAGGATGTAAGGCATATGTACGTGTAGGAAGAGAGGAAAGTGATTAGTTCTCAGTGAATGTAGGTTTGCGGCAGGGGTGTGTTATGTCTCCATGGTTGTTTAATTTGTTTATGGATGGGGTTGTTAGGGAGGTGAATGCAAGAGTTTTGGAAAGAGGGGCAAGTATGAAGTCTGTTGGGGATGAGAGAGCTTAGGAAGTGAGTCAGTTGTTGTTCGCTGATGATACAGCGCTGGTGGCTGATTCATGTGAGAAACTGCAGATGCTGGTGAATGAGTTTGGTAAAGTGTGTGAAAGAAGAAATTTAAGAGTAAATGTGAATAAGAGCAAGGTTATTAGGTATTGTAGGGTTGAGGGTCAAGTCAATTGGGAGGTAAGTTTGAATGGAGAATAACTGGAGGAAGTAAAGTGTTTTAGATATCTGGGAGTGGATCTGGCAGCGGATGGAACCATGGAAGCGGAAGTGAATCATAGGGTGGGGGAGGGGGCGAAAATCCTGGGAGCCTTGAAGAATGTGTGGAAGTCGAGAACATTATCTCGGAAAGCAAAAAAGGGTATGTTTCAAGGAATAGTGGTTCCAACAATGTTGTATGGTTCCGAAGCGTGGGCTATGAATAGAGTTGTGCGCAGGAGGGTGGATGTGCTGGAAATGAGATGTTTGAGGACAATATGTGGTGTGAGGTGGTTTGATCGAGTAAGTAACGTAAGGTTAAGAGAGATGTGTGGAAATAAAAAGAGCGTGGTTCAGAGAGCAGAAGAGGGTGTTTTGAAATGGTTTGGTCACATGATGAGAATGAGTGAGGAAAGATTGACCAAGAGGATATATGTGTCGGAGGTGGAGGGAACGAGGAGAAGTGGGGGACCAAATTGGAGGTGGAAAGATAGAGTGAAAATGATTTTGAGTGATCGGGGCCTGAACATGCAGGAGGGTGAAAGGCGGGCAAGGAATAGAGTGAATTGGATCGATGTGGGATACCGGGGTTGACGGGCATTCAGTGGATTGAATCAGGGCATATGAAGTGTCTGGGGTAAACCATGGAAATTTGTGTGGGGCCTGGATGTGGAAAGGGAGCTGTTGTTTCGGGCATTATTGCGTGACAGCTGGAGACTGAGTGCGAACGAATGTGGCCTATGTTGTCTTTTCCTAGTGCTACCTCGCACACATGAGGGGGAAGGGGGATGGTATTCCATGTGTGGCGAGGTGGCGATGGGAATGAATAGGGGCAGGCAGTGTGAATTCTGTGCGTAGGTATATATGTATGTGTCTCTCTGTGTATATATATGTGTACATTGAGATGTATAGGTATGTATGTTTGCGTGTGTGGGCGTGTGTGTGTGTACATTGTGTATGGGTGTGGGTTGTGCCATTTCTTTCGTCTGTTTCCTTGCGCTACCTCGCAGACGCGGGAGACAGCGACAAAGCAAAATAAATAAATAAATAAATTTTTATTTATTTATTTATTTTTCTTTGTCGCTGTCTCCCGCGTTAGCGAGGTAGCGCAAGGAAACATAAGAAAGAATGGCCCAACCCGCCCACATACACATGTATATACATAAACGTCCACACACACAAATATACATATCTATACATCTCAATGTACATATATATATACACACACAGACATATACATATATACACATGGACATAATTCATACTGTCTGCTTTTATTTGTTCCCATCGCCACCTCGCCATACATTGAATAACAACCCTCTCCCCCCTCATTTGTGCGAGGTTGCGCTAGGAAAAGACAAGAAAGGCCCCATTCGTTCACACTCATTCTCTAGTTGTCATGTAATAATGCACCGAAACCACAGCTCCCTATCCACATCCAGGCCCCACACAACTTTCCATGGTTTACCACAGACGCTTCACATGCCCTGGTTCAATCCATTGACAGCACATCGACCCAGGTATACCATATCGCTCCAATTCACTCTATTCCTTGCACTCCTTTCACCCTCCTGCATGTATAGGCCCCGATCACTCAAAAACTTTTTCACTTCATCTTTCAACTTGGTCTCCCACTTCTCCTCGTTCCCTCCACCTCTGACACATATATTCTCTTGGTCAATCTTTCCTCACTCATTCTCTCCATGTGACCAAACCATTTCAAAACACCCTCTTCTGCTCTCTCAACCACACTCTTTTTATTTCCACACATCTCTCTTACCCTTACGTTACTTACTCGATCAAACCACCTCACACCACATATTGTCCTCAAACATCTCATTTCCAGCACATCCACCCTCCTGCGCACAACTCTATCCATAGCCCACGCCTCGCAACCATACAACATTGTTGGAACCACTATTCCTTCAAACATACCCATTTTTGCTTTCCGAAAAAATGTTCTCGACTTCCAAACATTCTTCAAGGCTCCCAGAATTCTTGCCCCCTCCCCCACCCTATGATTCACTTACGCTTCCATGGTTCCATCCGCTGCCAGATCCACTCCCAGATATCTAAAACACTTTACTTCCTCCAGTTTTTCTCCATTCAAACTTACCTCCCAATTGACTTCACCCTCAACCCTATTGTACCTAATAACCTTGCTCTTATTAACATTTACTCTTAACTTTCATCTTTCACACACTTTACTAAACTCAGTCACCAGCTCCTACAGTTTCTTACATGAATCAACCACCAGCGCTGTATCATCAGCGAACAACAACTGACTCACTTCCCAAGCTCTCTCATCCACAACAGACTGCATACTTGCCCCTCTTTCCAAAACTCTTGCATTCACCTCCCTAACAACCCCATGCATAAACAAATTAAACAACCATGGAGACATCACACACCCCTGCCGCAAACCTACATTCACTGAGAACCAATCACTTTCCTCTCTTCCTACACGTACACATGCCTTACATCCTCGACAAAAACTTTTCACTGCTTCTAACAACTTGCCTCCCACACAATATATTCTTAAAAGCTTCCACAGAGAATCTCTATCAACTCTGTCATATGCCTTCTCGAGATCCATAAATGCTACATACAAATCCATTTGTTTTTCTACGTATTTCTCACATATATTCTTCAAAGCAAACACCTGATCCACATATCATCTACCATTTCTGAAACCACGCAGCTCTTCCCCAATATAATGCTCTGTACATGCCTTCACCCTCTCAATCAATACCCTCCCATATAATTTACCAGGAATACTCAACAAACTTATACCTCTGTAATTTCAGCACTCACTCTTATCCCCTTTGCCTTTGTACAATGGCACTATGCAAGCATTCCGCCATTTCTCAGGCACCTCAACATGAATCATACATACATTAAATAACCTTACCAGCCAGTCAACAATACAGTCACCCCCTTTTTTAATAAATTCCACTACAATACCATCCAAACCTGCTGCCTTGCCGGCTTTCATCATCCGTAAAGCTTTTACTACCTCTTCTCTATTTACCAAATTATTTTCCTAACCCTCTCACTTTGCACACCACCTCGACCAAAACACCCTATACCTGCCACTCTATCATCAAACACATTCAACAAACCTTCAAAATACTCACTCCATCTCCGTCTCACATCACCACTACTTGTTATCACTTCCCCATTAGGCCCCTTCAATGAAGTTCCCATTTGCTCCCTTGTCTTACGCACTTTATTTACCTCCTTCCAAAACATCTTTTATTCTCCCTAAAATTTAATGATAGCTCTCTCACCCCAACTCTCATTTGCCTTCTTTTTCACCTCTTGCACCTTTCTCTTGACCTCCTGCTCTTTCTTTTATACCTCTCCCACTCATTTGCATTTTTTCCCTGCAAAAATCGTCCAAATGCCTCTCTCTTCTCTTTCACTAAAAATCTTGCTCATTCATCCCACCACTCACTACCTTTTCTAATCAACCCACCTCCCACGCTTCTCATGTGACAATCATCTTTTGCGCAAGCCATCACTGCTTCCCTAAATACATCCCATTCCTCCCCCACTCCCCTTACTTCCATTGTTCTCACCTTTTTCCATTCTGTACTCAGTCTCTCCTGGTACTTCCTCACACAAGTCTCCTTCCCAAGTTCACTTACTCTCACCACTCTCCTCACCCAAACATTCTCTCTTCTTTTCTGAAAACTCCCACAAATCTTCACCTTCGCCTCCACAAGATAATGATCAGACATCCCTCCAGTTGCACCTCTCAGCACATTAACGTCCAAAAGTCTCTCTTTCGTGCGTCTACCAATTAACACGTAAGCCAATAACGCTCTCTGGCCATCTCTCCTAATTACATACGTATACTTATGTACATCTCGCTTTTTAAACCAGGTATTCCCAATCACCAGTCCTTTTTCAGCATATAAATCTACAAGCTCTTCACCATTTCCATTTACAACACTGAACACTCCATGTATATGATTTATTCCCTCAACTGCCACATTACTCACCTTTGCGTTCAAATCACCCATCACTATAACCCGGTCTTGTGCATCAAAACCACTAACACACTCATTCAGCTGCTCCCAAAACACTTGCCTCTCACGATCTTTCTTCTCATGCCCAGGTGCATATGCACCGATAATCACCCATCTCTCTCCATCAACTTTCAGTTTTACCCATATCAATCTAGAATTTACTTTCTTACACTGTATCACATACTCCCACAACTCCTGATTCAGGAGTAGTGCTACTCCTTCCTTTGCTCTTGTCCTCTCACTGACCCCTGATTTTACTCCCAAGACATTCCCAAACCACTCTTCGTTTCACTCAGAGCCAAATCATCCAGGTCCGTTTCCTCAAACATACTACCTATCTCTGCTTTTTTCTCATCTTGGTTACATCCACACACATTTAGACACCCCAATCTGAGCCTTCGAGGAGGATGAGCACTCCTCGCGTGACTCCTTCTGTTTCCGATTTTAGAAAGTTAAAATACAAGGAGGGGAGGGTTTTTGGACCCCCGCTCCCGTCCCCTTTAGTCGCCTTGTAAGACACGTGAGGAATGCGTGGGAAGCATTCTTTCTCCCCTACCCCCAGGGATATATATATATATATATATATATATATATATATATATATATATATATATATATATATATATTATTTATTTATTTATTTGTTTTCCTTTGTCGCTGTCTCCCGCGTTTGCGAGGTAGCGCAAGGAAACAGACGAAAGAAATGGCCCAACCCACCCCCATACACATGTATATACATACACGTCCAAACACGGAAATATACATACCTATACATCTCAATGAACACATATTTATACACACACAGACACATAGATATATACCCATGCACAATATTCACAATGTCTGCCTTTATTCATTCTCATCGCCACCTCGCCACACATGGAATACCATCCCCCTCCTCCCTCATGTGTGCGAGGTAGCGCTAGGAAAAGACAACAAAGGCCCCATTCGTTCACACTCAGTCTCTAGCTGTCATGCAATAATACCTGAAACCACAGCTCCCTTTCCACATCCAGGCCCCACATATCTTTCTATGGTTTACCCCAGACTCTTCACATGCCCTGATTCAATCCACTGACAGCACGTCAACCCCGATATACCACATCGATCCAATTCACTCTATTCCTTGCGCGCTTTTCACCCTCCTGCATGTTCAGGCCCCGATCACTCAAATTCTTTTTCACTCCATCTTTCCACCTCCAATTTGGTCTCCAACTTCTCCTCGTTCCCTCCATCTCCGACACATATATTCTCTTGGTCAATCTTTCCTCCTTCATTCTCTCCATGAGCCCAAAACATTTCAAATCACCCTCTTCAGCTCTCTCAACCACGCTGTTTTTATTTCCAGACATCTCTCTTACCCTTACATTACTTACTCGATCTAACCACCTCACACCACACATCGTCCTCAGACATCTCATTTCTAGCACATCCACCCTCCTGCGCACAACTCTATCCATAGCATACGCCTCGCAACCATACAACATTGTTGGAACCACTATTCCTTGAAACATACCCATTTTTGCTTTCCGAGATAATGTTCTCGACTTCCACACATTCTTCAAGGCTCTTCGCCCCCTCCCCCATCCTATGATTCACTTCCGCTTCCAGGGTTCCATCCGCTCCCAGATCCACTCCCAGACATCTAAAACACTTTACTTCCTCCAGTTTTTCTCCATTCAAACTTACCTCCCAATTGACTTGACCCTCAACCCTACTGTACCTAATATCCTTGCTCTTATTCACATTTACTCTTAACTTTCTTCTTTCACACACTTTACCAAACTCAGTCACCAGCTTCTGCAGTTTCTCACATGAATCAGCCATCAGCGCTGTATCATCAGCGAACGACAACTGACTCACTTCCCAAGCTCTCTCATCCACAACAGACTTCATACTTGCCCCTCTTTCCAAAACTCTTGCATTTACCTCCCGAACAACCCCATCCAAAAACAAATTAAAGAACCTTGGAGACATTATACACCACTGTCGCAAACCTACATTCACTGAGAACGAATCACTCTCCTCTCTTCCTACACGTACACATGCCTTACATCCTCGATAAAAACTTTTCACTGCTTCTAACAACTTGCCTCCCACACCATATATTCTTAATACCTTCCACAGAGCATCCCTATCAACTCTATCAAATGCCTTCTCCAGATCCATAAATGCTACATACAAATCCATTTGCTTTTCTAAGTATTTCTCACATACATTCTTCAAAGGAAACACCTGATCCACACATCCCGTACCACTTCTGAAAGCACACTGCTCTTCCCCAATCTGATGCTCTGTACATGCCTTCACCATCTCAATCAATACCCTCCCATATGATTTACCAGGAATACTCAACAAACTTATACCTCTGTAATTTGAGCACTCACTCTTATCCCCTTTGCCTTTGCACAATGGCACTATGCACGCATTCCGCCAATCCTCAGGCACCTCACCATGAGTCATATATACATTAAATAGCCTTACCAACCAGTCAACAATACAGTCACCCCATTTTTTAATAAATTCCACTGCAATACCATCCAAACCTGCTGCCTTGCCGGCTTTCATCCTCCGCAAAGCTTTTACTACCTCTTCTCTGTTTATCAAATCATTTTCCCTAACCCATCTCACTTTGCACCCCAGCTCGACCAAAACACTGAACCAAGGCATGCAAAGATCTGTGGGACTTGGTTGTGGATAACGAAATATAGCTTTGGTGCATAACACTTGACACCTAGAGAATGGGTATGTGTGTGGATGTGTCCTTTCTTCATCCGTGAGTCAGTTGTTGTTCGCTGATGATACAGCGCTGGTGGCTGATTCATGTGAGAAACTGCAGAAGCTGGTGACGGAGTTTGGTAAAGTGTGTGGAAGAAGAAAGTTAAGAGTAAATGTGAATAAGAGCAAGGTTATTAGGTACAGTAGGGTTGAGGGTCAAGTCAATTGGGAGGTGAGTTTGAATGATGAAAAACTGGAGGAAGTGAAGTGTTTTAGATATCTGGGAGTGGATCTGTCAGCGGATGGAACCATGGAAGCGGAAGCGGATCATAGGGTGGGGGAGGGGGCGAAAATTTTGGGAGCCTTGAAAAATGTGTGGAAGTCGAGAACATTATCCCGGAAAGCAAAAATGGGTATGTTTGAAGGAATAGTAGTTCCAACAATGTTGTATTGTTGCGAGGCGTGGGCTATGGATAGAGTTGTGCGCAGGAGGATGGATGTGCTGGAAATGAGATGTTTGAGGACAATGTGTGGTGTGAGGTGGTTTGATCGAGTAAGTAACGTAAGGGTAAGAGAGATGTGTGGAAATAAAAAGAACGTGGTTGAGAGAGCAGAAGAGGGTGTTTTAAAATGGTTTGGGCACATGGAGAGAATGAGTGAGGAAAGATTGACCAAGAGGATATATGTGTCGGAGGTGGAGGGAACGAGGAGAAGAGGGAGACCAAATTGGAGGTGGAAAGATGGAGTGAAAAAGATTTTGTGTGATCGGGGCCTGAACATGCAGGAGGGTGAAAGGAGGGCAAGGAATAGAGTGAATTGGAGCGATGTGGTATACAGGGGTTGACGTGCTGTCAGTGGATTGAATCAAGGCGTGTGGGGCGTCCGGGGTGGGCCATGGAGGGCTGTGTGGGTGTGTATGTTTGTGTGTGTGGACATGTGTGTGTACGTGTGTGTGGGGGGGGTTGGGCCGTTTCTTTCGTCTGTTTCCTTGCGCTGCCTCGCGGGCGCGGGGGGCAGCGACGAAGTATAAGAAAAATATATATATATATATATATATATATATATATATATATATATATAAGTGAATTGGAGCGATGTGGTATACCGGGGTTGGCGTGCTGTCGGTGGATTGAATCAGGGCATGTGAGGCGTCTGGGGAAAACCATGGAAGGCTGTGTAGGTATGTATATTTGCGTGTGTGGACGTATGTATATACATGTGTATGGGGGGGGGGGGTTGGGCCATTTCTTTCGTCTGTTTCCTTGCGCTACCTCGCAAACGCGGGAGACAGCGACAAAGTATAAAAAAAAAAAAAAAAAAAAAAAAAATATGTATATATATATATATATATATTTTATTCTTTTTATTATACTTTGTCGCTGTTTCCCGCGTTTGCGAGGTAGCGCAAGGAAACAGACGAAAGAAATGGCCCAACCCCCCCCCTTACACATGTATATACATACGTCCACACACGCAAATATACATACCTACAAAGCTTTCCATGGTTTACCCCAAACGCTTCACATGCCTTGATTCAATCCACTGACAGCACGTCAACCCCGGTATACCACATCGTTCCAATTCACTCTATTCCTTGCCCTCCTTTCACCCTCCTGCATGTTCAGGCCCCGATCACACAAAATCTTTTTCACTCCATTTTTCCACCTCCAATTTGGTCTCCCTCTTCTCCTCGTTCCCTCCACCTCCGACACATATATCCTCTTGGTCAATCTTTCCTCACTCATTCTCTCCATGTGCCCAAACCACTTCAAAACACCCTCTTCTGCTCTCTCAACCACGCTCTTTTTATTTCCACATATCTCTCTTACCCTTACGTCACTTACTCGATCAAACCACCTCACACCACACACTGTCCACAAACATCTCATTTCCAGCACATCCACCCTCCTGCGCACAACTTTATCCATAGCCCACCCCTCGCAACCATACAACATTGTTTGAACCACTATTCCTTCAAACATAACCATTTTTGCTTTCCGAGATAATGTTCTCGACTTCCACACATTCTTAAAGGCTCCCAGAATTTTCGCCCCCTCCCCCACCCTATGATCCACTTCCGCTTCCATGGTTCCATCCGTTGCCAGATCCACTCCCAGATATCTAAAACACTTCACTTCCTCCAGTTTTTCTCCATTCAAACTCACCTCCGAATTGACTTGACCCTCAACCCTACTGTACCTTATAACCTTGCTCTTATTCTCATTTACTCTTAACTTTCTTCTTCCACACTCTTTACCAAACTCAGTCACCAGCTTCTGCAGTTTCTCACATGAATCAGCCACCAGCGCTGTATCATCAGCGAACAAGAACTGACTCACTTCCCAAGCTCTCTCATCTCCAACAGACTTCATACTTGCAACTCTTTCCAAAACTCTTGCATTTACCTCCCTAACAACCACATCCATAAACAAATTAACAACCATGGAGACATCACAAACCCCTGCCGCAAACCTACATTCACCGAGAACCAGTCACTCTCCTATCTTCCTACACGTACACATGCCTTACATCCTCGATAAAAACTTTTCACTGCTTCTAACAACTTTCCTCCCACACCATATATTCTTAATACCTTCAACAGAGCATCTCTATCAACTCTATCATATGCCTTCTCCAGATCCATAAATGCTACATACAAATCCATTTGCTTTTCTAAGTATTTCTCACATACATTCTTCAAAGCAAACACATGATCCACACATCCCCTACCACTTCTGAAAGAACACTGCTCTTCCCCAATCTGATGCTCTGTACATGCCTTCACCCTCTCAATCAATACCCTCCCATATGATTTACCAGGAATACTCAACAAACTTATACTTCTGTAATTTGAGCACTCACTCTTATCCGCTTTGCCTTTGTACAATGGCACTATGCACGCATTCCGCCAATCCTCAGGCACCTCACCATGAGTCATACATACATTAAATAACCTTGCCAACCAGTCAACAATACAGTCACCCCCTTTTTTAATAAATTCCACTGCAATACCATCCAAACCTGCTGCCTTGCCGGCTTTCATCTTACGCAAAACTTTCACTACCTCTTCTCTGTTTACCAAACCATTTTCCCCAACCCTCTCACTTTGCACACCACCTCGACCAAAACACCCTATATCTGCCACTCTATCATCAAACACATTCAACAAACCTTCAAAATACTCACTCCATCTCCTTCTCACATCACCACTACTTGTTATCACCTCCCCATTTGGGCCCTTCACTGAAGTTCCCATTTGCTCCCTTGTCTTACGCACTTTATTTACCTCCTTCCAGAACATCTTTTTATTCTCCCTAAAATTTAATGATACTCTCTCACCCCAAACTCTCATTTGCGCTTTTTTTCACCTCTTGCACCTTTCTCTTGACCTCCTGTCTCTTTCTTTTATACATGTCCCACTCAATTGCATTTTTTCCCTGCAAAAATCGTCCAAATGCCTCTCTCTTCTCTTTCACTAATACTCTTACTTCTTCATCCCACCACTCACTACCCTTTCTAATTAACCCACCTCCCACTCTTCTCATGCCACAAACATCTTTTGCGCAATCCATCACTGATTCCCTAAATACATCCCATTCCTCCCCCACTCCCCTTACTTCCATTGTTCTCACCTTTTTCCATTCTGTACTCAGTCTCTCCTGGTACTTCCTCACAGAGGTCTCCTTCCCAAGCTCACTTACTTTCACAACCCTCTTCACCCCAACATTCACTCTTCTTTTCTGAAAACCCATACAAATCTTCACCTTAGCCTCCACAAGATAATGATCAGACATCCCTCCAGTTGCACCTCTCAGCACATTAACATCCAAAAGTCTCTTTATATATATATATATATATATATATATATATATATATATATATATATATATATATATATATATATACATATATATATATATATATATTATCCCTGGGGATAGGGGATTAAGAATACTTCCCACGTATTCCCTGCGTGTCGTAGAAGGCGACTAAAAGGGAAGGGAGCGGGTGGCTGGAAATCCTCCCATCTCGTTTTTTTCTTAATTTTCCAAAAGAAGGAACAGAGAAGGGGGCCAGGTGAGGATATTCCATCAAAGGCCCAGTCCTTTGTTCTTAACGCTACCTCGCTATCGCGGGAAATGGCGAATAGTATGAAAGAAAGAAAAAGATATATATATATATATATATATATATATATATATATATATATATATATATATATATATATATATATATATATATATATATATATAACCCCTATGGATGGGGTTGTTAGGGAGGTAAATGCAAGAGTTTTGGAAAGAGGGGCCAGTATGAAGTCTGTTGGGGATGAGAGAGCTTGGGAAGTGAGTCAGTTGTTGTTCGCTGATGATACAGCGCTGGTGGCTGATTCATGTGAGAAACTGCAGAAGCTGGTGACTGAGTTTGGTAAAGTGTGAGGAAGAAGAAAGTTAAGAGTAAATGTGAAAAAGAGCAAGGTTATTAGGTACAGTAGGGTTGAGGGTCAAGTCAGTTGGGAGGTGAGTTTGAATGGAGAAAAACTGGAGGAAGTGAAGTGTTTTAGATATCTGGGAGTGGATCTGGCAGCGGATGGAACCATGGAAGCGGAAGTGGATCATAGGGTGGGGGAGGGGGCGAAAATTCTGGGGGCCTTGAAGAATGTGTGGAAGTCGAGAACATTATCTCGGAAAGCAAAAATGGGTATGTTTGAAGGAATAGTGGTTCCAACAATGTTGTATGGTTGCGAGGCGTGGGCTATGGATAGAGTTGTGCGCAGGAGGATGGAGGTGCTGGTAATGAGATGTTTGAGGACAATGTGTGGTGTGAGGTGGTTTGATCGAGTGAGTAACGTAAGGGTAAGAGAGATGTGTGGAAATAAAAGGAGCGTGGTTGAGAGAGCAAAAGAGGGTGTTTTGAAGTGGTTTGGGCACATGGAGAGGATGAGTGAGGAAAGATTGACCAAGAGGATATATGTGTCGGAGGTGGAGGGAACGAGGAGAAGAGGGAGACCAAATTGGAGGTGGAAAGATGGAGTGAAAAAGATTTTGTGTGATCGGGGCCTGAACATGCAGGAGGGTGAAAGGAGGGCAAGGAATAGAGTGAATTGGAGCGAATTGGTATACCGGGGTTGACGTGTTGTCAGTGGATTGAATCAAGGCATGTGAAGCGTCTGGGGTAAACCATTGAAAGCTGTGTAGGTATGTATATTTGCGTGTGTGGACGTATGTATATACATGTGTATGGTGGGGAGGGGGGGTGGGGCCATTTCTTTCGTCTGTTTCCTTACGCTACCTCGCAAACTTGGGAGACAGCGACAATGTATAATAAATAATAAATGAACATATATATATATATATATATATATATATATATATATATATATATATATATATATATATATATATATATATATATATATATATATATATATATATATATATATATATATATATATATATACATATATATATATATATATATATATATATATATATATATATATATATATATATATAAATATATATATATATATATATATATATATATATATATATATATATATATATATATATATATATATATATATATATATATATATATATATATATATATATATATATTAGGGAGCGGTGGGCTGGAAATCTTCCCCTCTCGTTTTTTTTTTTTAATTTTCCCAAACAAGGAACAGAGAAGGGGGCCAGGTGAGGATATTCCATCCAAGGCCCAGTCCTCTGTTCTTAACGCTACCTCGCTAACGCGGGAAATGGCGAATAGTTTGAAAAAAAAGAAAATATATATATATATATATATATATATATATATATATATATATATATATATATATATATATCTTTCTTTTTCTTTTAAACTATTCGCCATTTCCCGCGTTAGCAAGGTAGCGTTAAGAACAGAGGACTGGGCCTTTTTTGGAATATCCTCACCTGGCCCCCTCTGTTCCTTCTTTTGGAAAATTAAAAAAAAAGACGAGAGGGGAGGATTTCCAGCCCCCCGCTCCCTCCCCTTTTAGTCGCCTTCTACGACACGCATGGAATACGTGGGAAGTATTCTTAATCCCCTATCCCCAGGGATAATATATATATATATATATATATATATATATATATATATATATATATATATATATATATATATATATATACTTTGTCGCGGGAGACAGCGACAAAGTATAATAAAAAAAGTAATAAAATAATAATATATATATATATATATATATATATATATATATATATATATATATATATATATATATATATATATATATATATATATATATATATATATATATATATATATATATATATATATATATATATATATATATATATATATGTATATATTCATATATATATATATATATATATATATATATATATATATATATATATATATATATATATATATATAGATATATATATATATATATATATATATATATATATATATATATATTATCCCTGGGGATAGGGGAGAAAGAATACTTCCCACGTATTCCCTGCGTGTCGTAGAAGGCGACTAAAAGGCGAGGGAGCGGGGGGCTGGAAATCCTCCCCTCTCAATTTTTTTTTAAATTTTCCAAAAGAAGGAACAGAGAATTGGTCCAGGTGAGGGTATTCCCTCAAGGCCCAGTCCTCTGTTCTTAACGCTACCTCGCTAATGCGGGAAATGGCGAATAGTTTGAAAGAAAGAAAGAAGATATATATATATATATATATATATATATATATATATATATATATATATATATATATATATATATATATATATATATATATATATATATATATGTATATATTCATATACATATATATATATATATATATATATATATATATATATATATATATATATATATATATATATATATATATATATATATATATATATATATATATATATATATATATATATATCTTCTTTCTTTCTTTCAAACTATTCGCCATTTCCCGCATTAGCGAGGTAGCGTTAAGAACAGAGGACTGGGCCTTGAGGGAATACCCTCACCTGGCCCAATTCTCTGTTCCTTCTTTTGGAAAATTTAAAAAAAAATTGAGAGGGGAGGATTTCCAGCCCCCCGCTCCCTCCCCTTTTAGTCGCCTTCTACGACACGCAGGGAATACGTGGGAAGTGTTCTTTCTCCCCTATCCCCAGGGATGATATATATATATATATATATATATATATATATATATATATATATATATATATATATATATATATATATATATATATATATATATATATATATATATATATATATATATATATATATATATATATATATATATATATATGAATATATACATATATATATATATATATATATATATATATATATATATATATATATATATATATATATTTTTTTTTTTTTTTTTTTTTTCATACTATTCGCCATTTCCCGCGATAGCGAGGTAGCGTTAAGAACAGAGGACTGGGCCTTTGAGGGAATACCCTCACCTGGCCCCCTTCTCTGTTCCTTCTTTTGGAAAATTAAAAGAAAAAAAAAAAAAAAAAATATATATTATTATTTTATTACTTTTTTTATTATACTTTGTCGCTGTCTCCCGCGTTTGCGAGGTAGCGCAAGGAAACAGACGAAAGAAATGGCCCAACCCCCCCCACATACACATGTATATACATACGTCCACACACGCAAATATACATACCTACACAGCTTTCCATGGTTTACCCCAGACGCTTCACATGCCTTGCTTCAATCCACTGACAGCACGTCAACCCCGGTATACCACATCGCTCCAATTCACTCTATTCCTTGCCCTCCTTTCACCCTCCTGCATGTTCAGGCCCCGATCACACAAAATCTTTTTCACTCCATCTTTCCACCTCCAATTTGGTCTTCCTCTTCTCCTTGTTCCCTCCACCTGCGACACATATATCCTCTTGGTCAATCTTCCTCACTCATCCTCTCCATGTGCCCAAACCACTTCAAAACACCCTCTTCTGCTCTCTCAACCACGCTCTCTTTATTTCCACACATCTCTCTTACCCTTACGTTACTCACTCGATCAAACCACCTAACACCACACATTGTCCTCAAACATCTCCTTTCCAGCACATCCATCCTCTTGCGCACAACTCTATCCATAGCCCACGCCTCGCAACCATACAACATTGTTGGAACCACTATTCCTTCAAAACATACCCATTTTTGCTTTCCGAGATAATGTTCTCGACTTCCACACATTCTTCAAGGCTCCCAGAATTTTAGCCCCCTCCCCCACCCTATGATCCATAAGTATATATATATATATATATATATATATATATATATATATATATATATATATATATATATATATATATATATATATATATGATACTCTAATATTCACTTATCAAACGAGTAAAATAATAAAGATGGTGAATATCGTTGACGTCAATAATGCTCTTGTTTAACAGAACAGCAACATGGAGAGACGGATATTGAGGCAAAGGGTGATGCTGGATGACCGGTGCAGGATTATATGTTTGTGGTTGAATGGCTGGTCGGCACGTGACATATCCCGAGGGAATGGGAGCAGCGTGTCCACAGTGTACAGGTGTATCCGCCGGTGGCAGACGGAAGGAACTCTGGAACCACCAGGCTACTGTAGAAGGCTCTATCTAAACGCAGTGGAAGATAATGGAAAAGCAGAGTGCGGTGTCAACATCTTCGGAGATCATGATCTGATATCTGGCAATTATAAGTCTTTAATAGAACACCAAGACAACATACGTAACTCTTCCTAAAAATATAGATTGTAAATGATTTCTATATACACCTGATCATGTTCCCTACTCGTCAGAGAAGTACAGAGGAGGTTGAAGCACACTTGATATCCACTAGAGATATGATATATTAGTTAGTGATGGAAAAAAGATTTTTTGTTGTATCCCACACTGAGAAAAAGACTTCGAAGTTGTTATGATAATGAAACCAAATATGAATATAAGCGCAATACGATACGTAGTTTTACATTGGAGGTGGGGTTTTAATTCCAGCGATATGATGGATGCGCATATATTATTTCTAACGAAATGTAGGAATTGTCTTCAGAAAAACGCTTTCTATTCATTTTCGATATCTGACTGAAAAGTGGCAAAAATGTATTAGTTTTACTCAGCGAAAGCAAAGATATGATGTGAAAGAGGCTATTCGTGGACGTACGTTCAAGAAGTATACATTATAGAATATATGTTCATGATATATCATTCAAAGATATATGTATTCATGAACATACATTGAAGCAAGGATAGCTCTCAAAACGGTAACCTCATTCACTTTAAGGTTTGCAAATATAAATATGTATTTCAGATAAGCTACATTACATGAATATGTATATATACATGTATATCTATCTACCTGTATTTCTATCTTTCCATCAATGTATCTTTCTATCTATTTATCTATTCATATATATATATATATATATATATATATATATATATATATATATATATATATATATATATATATATATATATATATATATATATATATATATATATATATGTATATATATATATATATATATATATATATATATATATATATATATATATATATATATATATATATATATATATATATATATATATATATATATATTTTTTTTTTTTTTTTTTATACTTTGTCGCTGTCTCCCGCGTCTGCGAGGTAGCGCAAGGAAACAGACGAAAGAAATGGCCCCACCCCCCCCCCCCCCCCCCCCCCCCCCCATACACATGTACATACACAAGTCCACACACGCAAATATACATACCTACACAGCTTTCCATGGTTTACCCCAGACGCTTCACATGCCTTGATTCAATCCACTGACAGCACGTCAACCCCTGTATACCACATCGCTCCAATTCACTCTATTCCTTGCCCTCCTTTCACCCTCCTGCATGTTCAGGCCCCGATCACACAAAATCTTTTTCACTCCATCTTTCCACCTCCAATTTGGTCTCCCTCTTCTCCTCGTTCCCTCCACCTCCGACACATATATCCTCTTGGTCAATCTTTCCTCACTCATTCTCTCCATGTGCCCAAACCATTTCAAAACACCCTCTTCTGCTCTCTCAACCACGCTCTTTTTATTTCCACACATCTCTCTTACCCTTACGTTACTAACTCGATCAAACCACCTCACACCACACATTGTCCTCAAACATCTCATTTCCAGCACATCCATCCTCTTGCGCACAACTCTATCCATAGCCCACGCCTCGCAACCATACAACATTGTTGGAACCAATATTCCTTCAAACATACCCATTTTTGCTTTCCGAGATAATGTTCTCGACTTCCACACATTCTTCAAGGCTCACAGGATTTTCCCCCCCTCCCCCACCGTAAGATTAACTTCCGCTTTCATGGTTCCATACGCTGCCAGATCCACTCCCAGATATCTAAAACACTTTACTTCCTCCAGTTTTTCTCCATTCAAACTTACCTCCCAATTGACTTGACCCTCAACCCTACTGTACCTAATAACCTTGCTCTTATTCACATTTACTCTTAACTTTCTTCTTTCACACACTTTACCAAACTCAGTCACCAGCTTCTGCAGTTTCTCTCATGAATCAGCCACAAGCGCTGTATCATCAGCAAACAACAACTGACTCACTTCCCAAGCTCTCTCATTCACAACAGACTTCATTTTTGCCCCTCTTTCCAAAACTCTTGCATTCACCTCCCTAACAACCCCATCCATAAACAAATTAAACAACCATGGAGACATCACACACCCCTGCCGCAAACCTACATTCACTGAGAACCAATCACTTTCCTCTCTTCCTACACGTACACATGCCTTACATCCTCGATAAAAACTTTTCACTGCTTCTAACAACTTGCCACCTACGCCATATATTCTTAATACCTTCCACAGAGCATCTCTATCAACTCTATCATATGCCTTCTCCATATCCATAAATGCTACATACAAATCCATTTGCTTTTCTAAGTATTTCTCACATACATTCTTCAAAGAAACACCTGATCCACACATCCTCTACCACTTCTGAAACCACACTGCTCTTCACGAATCTGATGCGCTGTACATGCCTTTACCCTCTCAATCAATACCCTCCCATTTAATTTACCAGGAATACTCAACAAACTTATACCTCTGTAATTTGAGAACTCACTCTTATCCCCTTTGCCTTTGTACAATGGCACTATGCACGCATTCCGCCAATCCTCAGGCACCTCACCATGAGTCATACATACATTAAATAACCTTACCAACCAGTCAACAATACAGTCACCCCCTTTTTTGATAAATTCCACTGCAATACCATCCAAACCTGCTGCCTTGCCGGCTTTCATCTTCCGCAAAGCTTTTACTACCACTTCTCTGTTTACCAAATCATTTTCCCTAACCCTCTCACATTGCACACCACCTCCACCAAGACACCCTATATCTGCCACTCTATCATCAAACACTTTCAACAAACCTTCAAAATACTCACTCCATCTCCTTCTCACATCACCACTACTTGTTATCACCTCCCCATTTGCGCCCTTCACTGAAGTTCCTATTTGCTCACTTATCTTACGCACTTTATTTACCTCCTTCCAGTACATCTTTTTATTCTCCCTAACATTTAATGATACTCTCTCACCCCAACTCTCATTTGCCCTCTTTTTCACCTCTTGCAACTTTCTCTTGACCTCCTGTCTCTTTCTTTTATACATCTCCCACTCAATTGCATTTTTTCCCTGCAAAAATCGTCCGAATGCCTCTCTTTCCTCTTTCACTAATAATCTTACTTCTTCATCCCACCACTCACTACCCTTTCTAATCAACCCACCTCCCACGCTTCTCATGCCACAAGCAACTTTTGCGCAATCCATCATTGATTCCCTAAATACATCCCATTCCTCCCCCACTCCCCTTACTTCCATTGTTCTCACCTTTTTCTATTCTGTACTCAGTCTCTCCTGGTACTTCCTCACACAAGTCTCCTTCCCAAGCTCACTTACTCTCACCACCCTCTTCACCCCAACATTCACTCTTCTTTTCTGAAAACCCCTACAAATCTTCACCTTCACCTCCACAAGATAATGATCAGACATCCCTCCAGTTGAACCTCTCAGCACATTTACATCCAAAAGTCTCTCTTTCGCGCGCCTGTCAATTAACACGTAATCCAATAACGCTCTCTGGCCATCTCTCCTACTTACATACGTATACTTATGTATATCTCGCTTTTTAAACCAGGTATTCCCAATCACCAGTCCTTTTTCAGCACAAAAATCTACAAGCTCTTCACCATTTCCATTTACAACACTGAACACCCCATGTATACCAATTATTCCCTCAACTGACACATTACTCACCTGTGCATTCAAATCACCCATCACTATAACCCGGTCGAGTACATCAAAACCACTAACACACTCATTCAGCTGCTCACAAAACACTTGCCTCTCATGATCTCTCTTCTCATGCCCAGGTGCATATGCACCAAAAATCACCCATCTCTCTAAATCAACTATATATATATATATATATATATATATATATATATATATATATATATATATATATATATATATATATATATATATATATATATATATATATATATATATAT
>NC_092248.1:24569001-24599001 GCF_036320965.1 Panulirus ornatus | reverse complement strand
CCATACAACATTGTTGGAACCACTATTCCTTCAAACATACCCATTTTTGCTTTCCGAGATAATGTTTTCGACTTCCACACATTCTTGAAGGCCCCCAGAATTTTCGCCCCCTCCCCCACCCTATGATCCACTTCCGCTTCCATGGTTCCATCCGCTGCCAGATCCACTCCCAGATATCTAAAACACTTCACTTCCTCCAGTTTTTCTCCATTCAAACTCACCTCCCAATTGACTTGACCCTCAACCCTACTGTACCTAATAACCTTGCTCTTATTCACATTCACTCTCAACTTTCTTCTTCCACACACTTTACCAAACTCAGTCACCAGCTTCTGCAGTTTCTCACATGAATCGGCCACCAGCGCTGTATCATCAGCGAACAACAACTGACTCACTTCCCAAGCTCTCTCATCCCCAACAGACTTCATACTTGCCCCTCTTTCCAAAACTCTTGCATTTACCTCCCTAACAACCCCATCCATAAACAAATTAAACAACCATGGAGACATCAAACACCCCTGTCGCAAACCTACATTCACTGAGAACCAATCACTTTCCTCTCTTCCTACACGTACACATGCCTTACATACTCGATAAAAACTTTTCACTGCTTCTAACAACTTTCCTCCCACACCATATATTCTTAATACCTTCCACAGAGCATCTCTATGAACTCTATCATATGCCTTCTCCAGATCCATAAATGCTACATACAAATCCATTTGCTTTTCTAAGTATTTCTCACATACATTCTTCAAAGCAAACACCTGATCCACACATCCTCTACCACTTCTGAAACCACACTGCTCTTCCCCAATCTGATGCTCTGTACATGCCTTCACCCTCTCAATCAATACCCTCCCATATAATTTACCAGGAATACTCAACAAACTTATACCTCTGTCCTTTTTCAGCACATAAATCTACAAGCTCTTCACCATTTCCATTTACAACACTGAACACCCCATGTTTACCAATTATTCCCTCAACTGCCACATTACTCATCTTTGCATTCAAATCACCCATCACTATAACCCGGTCTCGTGCATCAAAACCACTAACACACTCATTCAGCTGCTCCCAAAACACTTGCCTCTCATGATCTTTCTTCTCATGCCCAGGTACATATGCACCAATAATCACCCATCTCTCTCCATCAACTTTCAGATTTACCCATATTAATCGAGAATTTACTTTCTTAAATTCTATCACATACTCCCACAACTCCTGTTTCAGGAGTACTGCTACTCCTTCCCTTGCTCTTTTCCTCTCACTAACCCCTGACTCTACTCCCCAGACATTCCCAAACCACTCTTCCCCTTTACCCTTGAGCTTCGTTTCACTCAGAGCCAAAACATCCATGTTCCTTTCCTCAAACATACTACCTATCTCTCCTTTTTTCACATCTTGGTTACATTCACACACATTTAGACACCCCAGTCTGAGCCTTCGAGGAGGATGAGCACTCCCCGCGTGACTCCCTCTTCTGTTTCCTATTTTAGAAAGTTAAGAAAAATACAAGGAGGGGAGAATTTCTGGCCCCCCGCTCCCGTCCCCTCTAGTCGCCTTCTACGACACGCGAGGAATGCGTGGGAAATATTCTTTCACCCCTATCCCCAGGGATAATATATATATATATATATATATATATATATATATATATATATATATATATATATATATATATATATATATATTATTTATTTTTTTTTATTATACTTTGTCGCTGTCTCCCGCGTTTGCGAGGTAGCGCAAGGAAACAGACGAAAGAAATGGCCCAACCCCCCCCCATACACATGTATATACATACGTCCACACACGCAAATACACATACCTACACAGCTTTCCATGGTTTACCCCAGACGCTTCACATGCCCTGCTTCAATCCACTGACAGCACGTCAACCCCGGTATACCACATCGCTCCAATTCACTCTATTCCTTGCCCTCCTTTCACCCTCCTGCATGTTCAGGCCCCGATCACACAAAATCTTTTTCACTCCATCTTTCCACCTCCAATTTGGTCTCCCTCTTCTCCTTGTTCCCTCCACCTCCGACACATATATCCTCTTGGTCAATCTTTCCTCACTCATCCTCTCCATGTGCCCAAACCACTTCAAAACACCCTCTTCTGCTCTCTCAACCACGCTCTTTTTATTTCCACACATCTCTCTTACCCTTACGTTACTCACTCGATCAAACCACCTCACACCACACATTGTCCTCAAACATCTCATTTCCAGCACATCCATCCTCCTGCGCACAACTCTATCCATAGCCCACGCCTCGCAACCATACAACATTGTTGGAACCACTATTCCTTCAAACATACCCATTTTTGCTTTCCGAGATAATGTTCTCGACTTCCACACATTCTTCAAGGCCCCCAGGATTTTCGCCCCCTCCCCCACCCTATGATCCACTTCCGCTTCCATGGTTCCATCCGCTGCCAGATCCACTCCCAGATATCTAAAACACTTCACTTCCTCCAGTTTTTCTCCATTCAAACTCACCTCCCAATTGACTTGACCCTCAACCCTACTGTACCTAATAACCTTGCTCTTATTCACATTTACTCTTAACTTTCTTCTTCCACACACTTTTCCAAACTCAGTCACCAGCTTCTGCAGTTTCTCACATGAATCAGCCACCAGCGCTGTATCATCAGCGAACAACAACTGACTCACTTCCCAAACTCTCTCATCCCCAACAGACTTCATACTTGCCCCTCTTTCCAAAACTCTTGCATTTACCTCCCTAACAACCCCATCCATAAACAAATTAAACAACCATGGAGACATCACACACCCCTGCCGCAAACCTACATTCACTGAGAACCAATCACTTTCCTCTCTTCCTACACGTACACATGCCTTACATCCTCGATAAAAACTTTTCACTGCTTCTAACAACTTTCCTCCCACACCATATATTCTTAATACCTTCCACAGAGCATCTCTATCAACTCTATCATATATATATATATATATATATATATATATATATATATATATATATATATATATATATATATATATATATATATATATATATATATACATATATATATATATATACATACACATACATACGCACATATAAACGCACACACACATATACATATATATACATATGAAAAATGTAAGAAATAATTTAGAAAACTGAAACTTCTAGCTTGAAATGAAATGAAAGAATGAATGTTACATAATGGTTCAACCTCTGGCTATGGAAAAGGGAAATGTATAACTTATTTACACAAACGTCAGTAGTAGTTCTCATCAATTTAACCACTGTATCAATAAGCTTCAATGTCGAAGCTACACTTTTTCCAATTTCACTATTTTCTTGACAAAGCACCATGTATGAAAACTATCACTCCAGTAACACAACTATAAACATTTACTTCCCCTTTAAAAAAGTTCTGGGGAAGTCTGTCTCGATACACTGCGGGACACTCTACCACCTGGCGAGGTTTGTGTTGCAATGGTTCTTGATTCACAAACGTAGTAGCATCACTGGTGGGCGGAAGAACATTCTTGTAACCACTGCAAGGATCACAGTCCGTGCAACTCCATTATGATGGTTCTTCTCATGACGCGACACTTAAGCTGTGACCATGATTGAGAGCAGCCATTCTTCAGCTGACAGGAGAGACTGAGTACAGAATGGAAAAAGGTGAGAACAATGGAAGTAAGGGGAGTGGGGGAGGAATGGGATGTATTTAGGGAATCAGTGATGGATTGCGCAAAAGATGCTTGTGGCATGAGAAGAGTGGGAGGTGGGTTGATTAGAAAGGGTAGTGAGTGGTGGGATGAAGAAGTAAGATTATTAGTGAAAGAAAAGAGAGAGGCATTTGGACGATTTTTGCAGGGAACAACAGTCACAGAAACCTACTGTGATAAAGACAATGAATTCCTAGTGATATTCTGCCGGCCCATTTACCTTCCCGGCAACTTGGACAGATTATCACTGTGTACATACCCACGGATGTGGACGAATCGGAAACAATTAGACTGTAGGAAAAACTGTTGGACGGAATATGAAAATGAAGACCTGGAAAACATATGGATAATTGTAGGTGATTTTAACATTGTAACGTTCAAGACAGTGCTCCAACATACGAACAAACAGTAAAATACGCCACAGAGGAAGTAATATTCTGTATGTAATGTTAAAAACGGCTATCGTGTTTATAAAAGGCACTCTTCTCGAAAACGGAGATCACTACATGCTATTTTGCACATCATCCCATATGCAAGTGTTGGGAAGAGAAAAATGTAATAGGATAACAATCAGAAAATTGGATGCTGAGAGTAGCCTACAAATACAGGGATGTTTTGAGTTCACTAACTAGCCAGTTGTGTGAGATGGACGAATCTTAATACAAGCTTGAACATCATTAATTATTCTTTTCATTTTTGTTTTGATATGATAGTGCCAAGTAAAGAAATAACTGTTTATCCCGACATCAAGTCTTGTGTAAACAAAGAACTGATAATATGTTCAATGAAAAATGTAGAATCGTACAAAATGGGGACCATCTTCAATTAAGATTAATACAAAACAATTAAACATGAAAATATTAGGTTCAAAAAGAGCTTACAAGAAAAGGGTTGAGGTGTTATATAGAACCTATCGTGTGAAAGATGCGTGGAAAGGATTACAAACATTATGTAGTTATAATATACAAATGAAGCTGCCTGAGTCAGAAAACACATGTGAATGATATAGATTCATTTATAGCAAGATCTGAAAAAATCATTTTAACGAAGATTGCAGTAATGTTATGCTGACGGTTATACCAGAAAGAAATGATAAAAGAATCGTGATATTGTACGAACACGTATTGCGGTCCCTCACTGAAGCGTATTAGGCCTGGAAAGGTCACGTGACCAGATGGTGTGGCAGCCACTACAGTGTTGTGCTGAATAATTGGCATCATCACACATACTTCAGCTGCTATTTCAGGACTCACTGAATCAAGGGCTACGTAGTGGTGCCTCATGTATCCAAATTGGCAGAAATAAAACTAATTGCCAAGACTCATTCCCTAAATGTTCCACGATTTTAGACCTATTGTTTTAACGTCAAATATTTTGAAATATCTTGATGGCATAATGACAAGCTATTTGTGCAACAATATTATAAAATATCTTGAAGACGTAATGAGAAACTGTGTAATAACAGATTAGTTTAGAGATCAACTGCAGTTTGCGTATTCTAAAGATAGGAAAGAAAGTGCAGGATATAAGTCTGACTTGTATGAATAAGATTAATGAATATTTAGACAAACTCACACGCAAGAATCTCATATCTTGACTTCAATTCTGCTTCTAATACAATCCAGCCACATATCTTATTAAATAAATTATTTGGGATGAATGTAATCTGTTACTTACTGAAATGGATCTCTAGCGTTTTAACACAGAGGCCACAGTATACCAAAATAATTTTGACCAATACAGATTCACCTCAGGAATGTGCTATGTCCCCCACTTTGTTCAGTTTGTATACTAATAACTGCAGAAGTGTTTTCAGCAACTGAACTAATTTACATATGCTGATGATACAGTAATCATAGGAAAATTTTCAAATGATAATTGTAAAGATTATATTACACGGGTTAGTTATTTTGTTGAGCAGTGTAAAACAAGTTATCTTCACTTGAATGTAAAGACAACTAAAGAGATGATGATAGATTTTAGTACAAAAAAAAACTACATGTACCAGACTTAATCATAATTGAAGATGAAAATGTAGGGAGAGTCTTCCCGTACAAGTATCTAGACTTTATCATAGATGACCAATTAAAAGGTGGTGCAAATACTGATATTGTGTTTAAGAAATGTAATCAAAGATTGCACTTTGTGCGTATCTTAAGTAGCGTACATATACTATGATGAGACAATAACTTATCTTTTTTATAGGTCAACTACAGAATGAATCTTGTTTACCAATTACCGTCTGTTATGGCAAGCTAAACATTAAAGATAGAAATAAACTTGACACAATTGTTGAGAAAGCTGGGAAATTGTATGCCAGCACTACAACATTAGATATGATGTACCAGGAATGTACATGAAGCAGGTAGAGACCATGCAAGATGTGACCCATCATCATCTACACCAACACTATGTATCTTTAAGGTCAGGAAGAAGACTGTCTCTCCCAATACAGCACAACGATACATTCAGGAAATTATTTGTACCAAAAACCACTCAACTATACAGCCATATAAAGACACTGTACCTCCTCTGTGATGTATGTAGCCTCTCAGCGAAATAAATGATTCTTTATATGATATTCAGTGTTGTACTTTCATGTGAAATTTTGTGTAGTAATACTACGTGACATCTTATAATTTGTATCTCAAAATTCTTATACTTTTTGACTTGGAATTGAGCTTCTAGCCATAAAGAATTTCATTTTGCATCATGTATGTAATTTGACAATAAAGACATCTTGTATTATCCTAGAATGTTCAAGGGATGGGGCCCCAAAGGAGCAATATTCCCTCCCTGTACAGTAGGTAACATCACACACACACACACACACACACACACACACACACACAATGTCGAAAATTCTAATCCTGCGGGAAAGCCCTCATGAAGCTCAAGATTTTAATAAAGAGAGAATGAAAGTTGGTAAATATGGTGATAACAAATATGGAATAAGTATCATCTAAGACTTGTCTTGGTGGAAAACCCGGCATAAGAGAAAGGGAAGACCATAGGTATTAGAGAGGGTATCAGCAATAAGTTTTAGTACTTTACACTGCAACTCTGTTCTCTGGACGTAGACACATTTGGATGAACATAATGTGATCTCATGCTCCGCAGCTCTACATTTCACTGCCAGTCTCACACAGTATACAGCTTGTGTCTCAGTTTCCTTACGTTTCACTCGCATACATTTTTCAACTCAGTGTCAGAGCACTCAAGACATTGCATACCACACATGTGAGGTGTAACTCTATTGTGTTCTCTTTCTGTCCAGAATGAGAGGATCTTCATCATTTGTCCTGTTGTTCCTCGTTGTTGATCTGACCGGAACAAATGTGCAGACGTTCGGGGAGGTGGAGGATGAGGCTTCTCCTGTGGCCCTGCTGGTGAAGCAACATCTGGCCGGGTGCCACCTGGTGCTAGCCACTACACAACACAACTCATCATTGTCACAACAGATCAACAGGTACAGCAGCTGGCGACCGTCAGTGAGGCTACAAGTAACGTGGATGAAGTTTAGATATACCACTAGGCGTCCACTCTTCATAGAAAATTCTGTTTTAGAAAAAACTTAAGGATCATCATTTATAAGATATTCCCGTTGAATTTCCTTTTCTTCATAAGACATAGATGCTTTTGAACAAATCTGGTGGACACAGTGCACTGCAGTGACTGCTGGCTTTATGTATGGTCCGTGAATGATTAAAGCAGTTGAATATTCTCTCCTTCATTTCAGATGGATATCTGACTATTATGTGAGTGGTGTGGTGGTAGACGTACAGTCATTGTTCTCCGAAGATCAAGTCTCACGAGATCGTCTACTTAAGGAGCTGTGGGGAGACGTCAGGTTCAATTGCCGCGCCTTAATATTCCACCTGGCTCAAAGTGAACTTGGCATCAGGTATCTTAACATTAAGATGAAGACGCTCAAATAAAATATGACGAGATTCTTCAAGCAATTGACAATAAATGTGAATAAGAGCAAGGTTACTAGGTTCAGCAAGGTTGAGGGACAAGTTAATTGGAATGTGAGTTTGAATGGAGAAACATTGAAGGAAGTGAAATGCTTTAGATATCTGGAAGTGGACTAAGCAGCTAATTGAACCATGGAAGCGGAAGTAGGTCACAGGGTGTGGGAAGGGGCGAAGGATCTGGGAGCGAGGAAAAATGTGTGGAAACGGTAAACGTTATCTCCGATATCAAAAATTTGTACGTTTGAAGAAATAGTGGTTCCAACAATGTTATATGGTTGCGAGGCGTGGGATGTGTAGATAGGGTTGTGCGGAGGACAATATGTGGTGTGAGGTGGTTTAATCGAGTAAGTAATGAAAGAGTGAGAGAGATGTGTGGTAATGAAAATAGTGTTTTAAAGAGCCAAAGAAACAACTGTGTGATTTAAGATGGCTGATGGTATGGGAGTAGAGGAGGGACTCAAAGACTTAGTAAACAGAGGAAGTGAAAGCAATAGTACAACAGTTTAAGTGGTTCATATGGTCAGTCTTCTCGAAGATGAGAAACACCAATGCATGTTTCCAAGATGGGAAATTCTGGTTTTTGAACAGAAACGGAAGAGACGAGCAAGCACATATGCAAATTCGAAAGCACACTTTTAGAGCATAGCGCCATCGGATCCATAAGCCTTGCTTGTGTCCACAGAAAGAGTAGTTTTTGGACAGAGATAACAGGGAGGAGCATAAGATTAGTATCAGATTTAGTATCAAGGGTGAAGGCATGTTAGTCATCCAAGGTGAAGTTAGTGGAGAAACGGGAACCAAAGAAAGTGTTTTTGTCAACGGGAGTGACAGCTATAGTACCGTCAGAACGGAAAAGTGAAGGAAAGGAAGAGCGACAGAAGTTGTTAGCGATGCCTTTAGCTAGTCCACTCCTTTTCGTCCATTGAGAATGATAATCTGTCTGAAGGTGGCTTTTTATTCAAGGAGTAACCTCAAGCAGACATAGTCCAGTAACATCATTTGGAGTGAAATGTCTAGATATAAGCCAAACTTGGCAAATGTTATCTACATCAACTTTGTAATTTTCTTATTTCCGTACAATCATTCCTTCCTGCTCATCTTCATTATGCTGTTTTGCAACTGACATAATCGATAACATGAGACATTAGTTTTCAACCGTCATCACATCATTTCTGGTTTTATCTTATTATTTCATAGATTTTTTTCTCATAATTTGTACTTCGATTTTTACAAGCAGATTTATACTTCAAAAGTGTGAAATTTTACTGGAGGCTAATCGAGGAGTTTTTGACAATGCTCCGGTCACTACAGAACCTCACTTCTGAGAAACAGGATCATAGTTCAGTCTTCACTTTCAGACAAACTATAATCTTTTTGTATTGTGCATACTTGTCTGTATTGTGCATACGTGCTTGCATTGTGCATAGTTGCCTGTATTGTGCGTACGTGCCTATATTTTGCATACGTGCCTGTATTGTGCATACTTTCCAATATTGTGCATACGTGTCTGTATTGTGCGTACGTGCCTGTATTGTGCATACGTGCCTGTATTATGCATACGCGCCTGTATTTTGCATACGTGCTTGTATTGTGCATATTTGCCTGTATTGTGCATACTTGCCTGTATTGTTAAATGTGATTTAAAACTTTTTTTTACAAAATATCTTAAAGAAAAAATCACAGATAGCTTTCGAACATCCTCTAAAATTCGATACAATTAAATACTGGCGAATCATTTCTTTTTTTTAATCTGACTGAAACATGGAGGCATATAAGCAGCTTACGATACAAAATCTGTGCAAATGAACAAATGTTTGCTATTTACCTTAGGTTTCTTGAAGAGTCAGGAGTGTGGTTATGGCCGAACACTGGTATAGTGATTGTGGGTTACAAGTCGCTAATGGAAGTCATATTACTGCATCCCAGCCTCCGCAATGCAATCAATGTCTTCTACTTTGCTCTCCACAACCGTCAAGAACTCACACCCAAGTCAAGGATTAAGACACAAGCTTCGATGAGAGGTATCAGTGATAGGAGGCAACACCTCGATGGCTGCAGGATGATGGTGTTGCTGACACGCACATGGCAGAATATAAATTTACTCATCATATCTGTTCGAGCAATTGCACTTTAAAATTTCCTTTATATGGCAAAGTTCGCTGAAAAATCTATCTGGTAATAAACATCTTAGGACTGAAATTGAATTTAGTCGTTACATATAAATGTATGTCATGTACTGAATCCCCTTTCCCTATTACATATCATTAAGACAAACACTTCCTCATCTTCAGTGTGGAACGAACAAGTGGAAATGTATCAGCGGTGTTTGTACTGTGACAACGGGAAGGTGGATATCAAGAGATTCTATCGGTGGCCTCCAACTCCTAGCAACCAACACGATGATCAATTCTTCGCAGGTATGCTCTATATAGCAGTAATTCATCCTACCTAATTCTTTTATATCAACACAAATTATATGTATTCAGAAACGTAAATGAGTAAAAGGGTGGGTAAGGAGGATGATCGCTCTTGAAGCATTGAGGAATATATGGAAAAAGTAGTAGTCGTCTGGTAGGAACATAATTATCATGTTTGAAGGCATAATAGTCCCACTAGCGTAGTGTGGATGCAAGGCATGAGTCTGGATAGGTATGTGAGGAGTAGGATGGAAGTGAAAAGAGGGCTAATGAGAGTTGGGGTGAGAGAGTATCATTAAATTTTAGGGAGAATAAAAAGATGTTTTGGAAGGATTTAATTAAAGTGCGTAAGACAAGGGAACAAATGGGGACTTCAGCGAAGGGGGGCTAATGGGGAGATGATAATAGGTAGTGGTGATGTGTGGAGATGGAGTGAGTATCTTGAAGGTTTGTTGAATGTATTTGATAATAGAGTGGCAGATATAGGGTGTTTTGGTCGAGGTGGTGTGCAAAGACAGATGGTTAGGGAAAATGATTTGGTAAACAGAGAAGAGGTAGTAAAAGCTTTGCGGAAGATGAAAGCGGGCAAGGCAGTGGGTTTGGATGGAATTGCTGTGGAATCTATTAAAAAAGAGGATGACTGTATTGTTGAATGGTTGGTAAGGTTATTTGATGTATATATGATTTATGGTGAGGTGCCTGAAGATTGGCGGAATGCGTGCATAGTGCCATTGTACAAAGGCAAAGGGGATAAGAGTGAGTGCTCAAATTACAGAGGTATAAGTTTGTTGAGTATTCCTGGTAAATTATATGGGAGGGTATTGATTGAGAGGGTGAAGGCATGTACAGAGCATCAGATTGGGGAAGAGCAGTGTGGTTTCAGAAGTGGTAGAGGATGTGTGGATCAGGTGTTTGCTTTGAAGAATGTATGTGAGAAATACTTAGAAAAGCAAATGGATTTGTATGTAGCATTTATGGATCTGGAGAAGGCATATGATAGAGTTGATAGAGACGCTCTGTGGAAGGTATTAAGAATATATGGTGTGGGAGGCAAGTTGTTAGAAGCAGTGAAAAGTTTTTATCGAGGATGTAAGGCATGTGTACGTGTAGGAAGAGAGAAAAGTGATTGGTTCTCAGTGAATGTAGGTTTGCGGCAGGGGTGTGAGATGTCTCCATGGTTGTTTAATTTGTTTATGGATGGGGTTGTTAGGGAGGTGAATGCAAGAGTTTTGAAAAGAGGGGCAAGTATGAAGTCTGTTGGAGATGAGAGAGCTTGGGAAGTGAGTCAGTTGTTGTTCGCTGATGATACAGCGCTGGTGGCTGATTCATGTGAGAAACTGCAGAAGCTGGTGACTGAGTTTGGTAAAGTGTGTGAAAGAAGAAAGTTAAGAGTAAATGTGAATAAGAGCAAGGTTATTAGGTACAGTAGGGTTGAGGGTCAAGTCAATTGGGAGGTGAGTTTGAATGGAGAAAAACTGGAGGAAGTGAAGTGTTTTAGATATCTGGGAGTGGATCTGGCAGCGGATGGAACCATGGAAGCGGGAGTGGATCATAGGGTGGGGGAGGGGGCGAAAATTCTGGGGGCCTTGAAGAATGTGTGGAAGTCGAGAACATTATCTCGGAAAGCAAAAATGGGTGTGTTTGAAGGAATAGTGGTTCCAACAATGTTGTATGGTTGCGAGGCGTGGGCTATGGATGGAGTTGTGCGCAGGAGGATGGATGTGCTGGAAATGAGATGTTTGAGGACAATGTGTGGTGTGAGGTGGTTTGATCGAGTAAGTAACGTAAGGGTGGGAGAGATGTGTGGAAATAAAAAGAGCGTGGTTGAGAGAGCAGAAGAGGGTGTTTTGAAATGGTTTGGGCACATGGAGAGAATGAGTGAGGAAAGATTGACCAAGAGGATATATGTGTCGGAGGTGGAGGGAACGAGGAGAAGAGGGAGACCAAATTGGAGGTGGAAAGATGGAGTGAAAAAGATTTTGTGTGATCGGGGCCTGAAGATGCAGGAGGGTGAAAGGAGGGCAAGGAATAGAGTGAATTGGAGCGATGTGGTATACCGGGGTAGACGTGCTGTCAGTGGATTGAATCGGGGCATGTGAAGCGTCTGGGGTAAACCATGGAAAGCTGTGTAGGTATGTATATTTGCGTGTGTAGACGTATGTATGTGCATGTGTATGTGGGTGGGTTGGGCCATTTCTTTCGTCTGTCTCCTTGCGCTACCTCGCAAACGCGGGAGACAGCGGCAAAAAAAAAAAAAAAAAAATATATATATATATATATATATATATATATATATATATATATATATTTCTTTTTTTTTTTGGTTTGTCGCTGTCTCCCGCGTTTGCGAGGTAGCGCAAGGAAACAGACGAAAGAAATGGCCCAACCCACCCCCATACACAATGTATATACATACACGTCCACACACGCAAATATACATACCTATACATCTCAATGTACACATATATATACACACACAGACACATACATATATACCCATGCACACAATTCACACTGTCTGACTTTATTCACTCCCATCGCCACCTCGCCACACATGGAATACCATCCCCCTCCCCTCCCATGTGTGCGAGGTAGCGCTAGGAAAGGACAACAAAGGCCATATTCGTTCACACCCAGTCTCCAGTTGTCATGTAATAATGCACCGAAACCACAGTTCCCTTTCCACATCCAGGCCCCACAGAACGTTCCATGGTTTACCCCAGACGCTTCCCATGCCCTGGTTCAATCCATTGACAGCACGTCGACCCCGGTATACCATATCGTTCCAATTCACTCTATTCCTTGCCCTCCTCTCACCCTCCTCCATGTTAAGGCCCTGATCACTCAAAATCTTTTTCACTCAATCTTTCCACCTCCAATTTGGTCTCCCACTTCTCGTTCCCTCTACCTCTGACACATATATCCTCTTGGTCAACCTTTCCTCACTCATTCTCTCCATGTGCCCAAACCTTTTCAAAACACCCTCTTCTGCTCTCTCAACCACACTCTTTTTATTACCAAACATCTCTCTTACCCTGTTATTACTTACTCGATCAAACCACCTCACGCCACATATTGTCCTCAAACATCTCATTTCCAGCACATCCACCCTTGTCCTCACAACTCCATCCATAGCCCACGCCACGCAACCACATAACATTGTTGGAACCACTATTCCTTCAAACACACCCATTTTTGCTTTCCTAGATAATGTTATCGACTTCTACACATTCCTTAACTCTCCCAGAACTTTCGCCCCGTCCCACACCCTATGATTTACTTCCACTACCATGGTTCCATCCGCTGCCAAATCCACTCCCAGATATCTAAAACACTTCACTTCCTCCAGTTTCTCCATTCAAACTTACCGTCCATTTTACCTGACCCTCAACCCTACTATACCTAATAACCTTGATCTTATTCAAATTTACTCTCAACTTTCATCTTTCACACACTTTACCAAACTCAGTCATCCGCTTCTGCAGTTTTTCACCTGAATCAGCCACCAGCGTTGTATCGTCATTCTCTCTTCTTTTATGACAACCTCTGCTTCACCTTCGCCTCCACAAGATAATGGCCAGACATCCCTCCAGTTGCACCTCTCAGCACATTAAAATCCAAAAATCTCTCTTTCGCGCGCCTATCAATTAACACGCAATCCGATAACGCTCTCTGACCATCTCTCCTACTTAAATACGTATACTTATGTATATCTCTCTTTTTATACCAGGTATTCTAAATCACCAGTATTTTTGTTAGCACATAAATCTACAAGCTCTTCACCATTTGCAGCTACAACATTGAACATCCTATATACACCAATTGTTCCCTCAACTGCCTCATTACTCACCTTTACATTCAAATCTCTCACTCACTCAGCTGCTCCCAAAACACTTGCCTCTCATGATGTTTCTTCTCATGCCCAGGTGCATATGCACCAATAATCACCCACCTCTCTCTATCCACTTTCAGTTTTACCCATATCAATCTAGAGTTTGGATCTTACACTCTATCACATACTCCCACCACTCCTGTTTCAGGAGTAGTGCTGTTCCTTCCCTTGCTCTTGTCCTCTCACTAACCCCTGACTTTACTCCCAAGACATTCCCAAACCACTCTTCCCCTTTACCCTTGAGGTTCGTTTCACTCAGAGCCAAAACATCCAGGTTCCTTTCCTCAAACTTATTACCTCTCTCTCTTTTTTCTCATCTTGGTTACATCCGCACTCTTTTAGAAACCCTATATATATATATATATATATATATATATATATATATATATATATATATATATATATATATATATATATATATATATATATATATATATATATATATATATATATATATATATATATATATATATATATGTGAATAAGAGCAAGGTTATTAGGTACAGTAGAGTTTAGGGTCAAGTCAATTGGGAGGTGAGTTTGAATGGAGAAAAACTGGAGGAAGTGAAGTGTTTTAGATATCTGGGAGTGGATCTGGCAGCGGATGGAACCATGGAAGCAGAAGTGGATCATAGGGTGGGGGAGGGGGCGAAAATTCTGGGAGCCTTGAAGAATGTGTGGAAGTCGAGAACATTATCTCGGAAAGCAAAAATGGGTATGTTTGAAGGAATAGTGGTTCCAAAAATGTTGTATGGTTGCGAGGCGTGGGCTATGGATAGAGTTGTGCGCAGGAGGATGGATGTGCTGGAAATGAGATGTTTGAGGACAATGTGTGGTGTGAGGTGGTTTGATCGAGTTAGTAACGTAAGGGTAAGAGAGATGTGTGGAAATAAAAAGAGCGTGGTTGAGAGAGCAGAAGAGGGTGTTTTGAAATGGTTTGGGCACATGGAGAGAATGAGTGAGGAAAGATTGACCAAGAGGATATATGTGTCGGAGGTGGAGGGAACGAGGAGAAGAGGGAGACCAAATTGGAGGTGGAAAGATGGAGTGAAAAAGATTTTGTGTTATCGGGGCCTGAACATGCAGGAGGGTGAAAGGAGGGCAAGGAATAGAGTGAATTGGAGCGATGTGGTATACCGGGGTTGACGTGCTGTCAGTAGATTGAATCAGGGCATGTGAAGCGTCTGGGGTAAACCATGGAAAGCTGTGTAGGTTTGTATATTTGCGTGTGTGGACGTATGTATATACATGTGTATGGGGGTGGGTTGAGCCATTTCTTTCGTCTGTTTCCTTGCGCTACCTCGCAAACGCGGGAGACAGCGACAAAGCAAAAAAAAAAAAAAAAAAAAATATATATATATATATATATATATATATATATATATTATCCCTGGGGATAGGGGAGAAAGAATACTTCCCACGTATTCCCTGCGTGTCGTAGAAGGCGACTAAAAGGGGAGGGAGCGGGTGGCTGGAAATCCTCCCCTTTCTTGTTTTTTTGTAATTTTCCAAAAGAAGCAACCGAGAAGGGGGTCAGGTGAGGATATTCCCTCTAAGGCCCAGTTCTCTGTTCTTAACGCTACCTCACTAACGCGGGAAATGGCAAATAGTATGAAAAAAAAAAAGAAATATATATATATATATATATATATATATATATTTACTATACTTTGTCGCTGCCTCCCGCGTTAACACGGTAGCGCAAGGAAACAGACAAAAGTATGGCCCAAACAACCCACATACACATGTATATTCATACACGCCCATACACGCACATATACATACCTATAAATCTCACCGTATACATATATATGCACATACAGACATATACATATATGCACTTGTACATAATTCATCCTGTCTGCCGTTGTTCATTCCTTTCGCCACCCCGCCCCACATGAATTGACAACCCCCTCTCCCCGCCTTTGCGCGAAGTAGCGCTAGGGAAAGACAACAAAGGCCACATTCGTTCACACTCAGTCTCCAGCTGTTATGTATAATGCATCGAAACCACAGCTCCCTTTCCACATCCAGGCCCCACGAAACTTCTCATGGTTTACCAAAGACGGTTCACATGCACTGGCTCAATCCATTGACAGCACATTGACCCTGGTATATCACATCGTTCCAATTCACTGTATTCCTTGCACACCTTTCACCCTCCTGCAAGTTCAGGCCTCGATCACTCAAAATCTTTTTTACCCCATCTTTCCACCTCCAATTTGGTCTCCCACTTCTCGTTCCCTCCACCTCTGATACATATATCCTCTTTGTTAATATTTCCTCACTCATTCTCTCCATGTGACCAAACCATTTCAAAACACCCTCTTCCCATCTCTGAACCACTCTCTTTTTATTACCACATATCGCCATTACCCTCTCATTTCTCACTCGATCAAACCACCTCACACCGCTTATTGTCCTGAAACACCTCATTTGTAGCACATCCACCTTCCTCCGCACAACCTTATCTATAGCTTACGCCTCACAACCATATAGCATTGTAATAAACACTGTTCCTTTAAACTTGCCCATTTTTGCCTTTCAAGATAACGTTCTCGACTTCCACATATTTTTCAACGTTCCCAGATCTTTTGCCCATTCCCCACCCTATGATTCAGATCCGCTTCCATGGTTCCACCTTCACTTCCTCCAGTTTTCCTCCATTCAAACTCACCTCCCAATTGATTTGTCCCTCAAGCCTACTGTACCTAAAAACCTTCCTCTTATTCACATTTACTCTCAGCTTTCTTTTTTCATACTCTTTACCAAACTCAGTCACCAGCTTCTGCAGTTTCTCATCCGAATCATCCACCATCGTTGTATCATCAGCGAACAACATCTGACTCACTTCCCAAGCTCTCTCATCCACAATAGACTACATACTTGTCCCATTTTCCAAAACTCTTCCAGTCACCTCCCTAAGAATCCCATCCATAAACAAATCAAACAACCATGGAGACATCACGCACCCCTGCCGTAAACCAGCATTCAGTAGGATCCAATCACTTTCCTCTCTTCCTACACGTACACATGCCTTACATCCTCGATAAAAACTTTTCACTGCTTCTAAAAACTTGCCTCCCACACCATATACTCTTAATACCTTCCGCAGAGCATCCCTATCAACTCTGTCATGTCTTCACCAGATCCATTAATGCTACATAGAAATCCATTTTCTTCTCTAGGTTTTCTCACATACATTCTTCAAAGCAAAAACCTGATCCGCTTATCGGCTACCACTTCTGAAACCACACTGCTTTTCCCCAGTCTGATGCTCTGTACATGCCTTCACCCTCTTAATGAATACCCTCCCGTATAATTTTCATAGGAATACTTAACAAACTTATACCTCTGTAATTTACCCACTCAATTTTATCTCCTTTGCCTTTGTATAATGGCACTATGAAAGCATTCCGCCTATCATTACGCATCTCACCATGAGTCATACATACCTTAATTAACTTTATCAACCTGTCAACAATACAATCACAAAATTTTTTGATAAATTTCAATTCAGAACCATCCAATCCCGCTGCCTTGCCGGCTTTCATCTTCTCCAAAGCTTTTACTAACTCTTCTCTGTTTACCAAATCAATCTCCCTAACCTTTTGACTTTGCATAACACCTCAACCAAAACACCCTATAGTTGCCACTATATCATCAAACACATTCAACAAACCTTCAAAATACTCACTCCATCTCATCACATCACCACTACTTGTTATCACCTCCCCATAAGAGTGAATGTTGGGGTGAAGAGGATGGTGAGAGTAATTGAGCTTGGGAAGGAGACTTGTGTGAGGAAGTACCGGGAGAGACTGAGTACAGAATGGAATAAGGTGAGAACAATGGAAGTAAGGGGAGTGGGGGAGGAATGGGATGTATTTAAGGGAATCAGTGATGGATTGCGCAAAAGATGCTTGTGGCATGAGAAGAGTGGGAGGTGGGTTGATTAGAAAGGGTAGTGAGTGGTGGGATGAAGAAATAAGATTATTAGTGAAAGAGGAAAGAGAGGCATTTGGACGATTTTTGCAGGGAAAAAATGCAATTGAGTGGGAGATGTATAAAAGAAAGAGACAGGAGGTCAAGAGAAAGGTGCAAGAGGTGAAAAAGAGGGCAAATGAGAGTTGAGTGAGAGAGTATCATTAAATTTTAGGGAGAATAAAAAGATGTTCTGGAAGGAGGTAAATAAAGTGCGTAAGACAAGGGAGCAAATGGGAACTGCAGTGAAGGGCGCAAATGAGGAGGTGATAACAAGTAGTGGTGATGTGAGAAGGAGATGGAGTGAGTATTTTGAAGGTATGTTGAATGTGTTTGATGATAGAGTGGCAGATATAGGGTGTTTTGGTAGAGGTTGTGTGCAAAGTGAGAGGGTTAGGGAAAATGATTTGGTAAACAGGGAAGAGGTAGTAAAAGCTTTGCGGAAGATGAAAGCCGGCAAGGCAGCAGGTTTGGATGGTATTGCAGTGGAATTTATTAAAAAAGGGGGTGACTGTATTGTTGACTGGTTGGTAAGGTTATTTAATGTATGCATGACTCATGGTGAGGTGCCTGAGGATTGGCGGAATGCGTGCATAGTGCCATTGTACAAAGGCAAAGGGGATAAGAGTGAGTGCTCAAATTACAGAGGTATAAGTTTGTTGAGTATTCGTGGTAAATTATAACGGAGGGTATTGATTGAGAGGGTGAAGGCATGTACAGAGCATCAGATTGGGGAAGAGCAGTGTGGTTTCAGAAGTGGTAGAGTATGTGTGGATCAGGTGTTTGCTCTGAAAAATGTATGTGAGAAATACTTAGAAAATCAAATGGATTTGTATGTAGCATTTATGGATCTGGAGAAGGCATATGATAGAGTTGATAAAGATGCTCTGTGGAAGGTATTAAGAAAATATGGTGTGGGAGGCAAGTTGTTAGAAGCAGTGAAAAGTTTTTATCGAGGATGTAAGGCATGAGTACGTGTAGGAATAGAGGAAAGTGATTGGTTCTTAGTGAATGCAGTTTTGTGGCAGGGGTGTGTGAAGTCTCCAAGGTTGTTTAATTTGTTTATGGATGGGGTTGTTAGGGAGGTGAATACAAGAGTTTTGGAAAGAGGGGCAAGTATGAAGTCTGTTGGGGATGAGAGAGCTTGGGAAGTGAGTCAGTTGTTGTTCGCTGATGATACATCGCTGGTGGTTGATTCATGTGAGAAACTGCAGAAGCTGGTGACTGAGTTTGGTAAAGTGTGTGAAAGAAGAAAGTTAAGAGTAAGTGTGAATAACGGCAAGGTTATTAGGTACAGTTGGGTTGAGGGTCAAGTCAATTGGGAGGTAAGTTTGAATGGAGAAAACTGGAGGAAGTAAAGTTTTTTAGATATCTGGGAGTGGATCTGGCAGCGGATGGAATCATGGAAGCGGAAGTGAATCATAGGGTGGGGAAGGGGGCGAAAATCCTGGGAGCCTTTAAGAATGTGTGGAAGTTGAGAACATTATCTCGGACAGCAAAAATGGGTATGTTTGAAGGAATAGTGGTTCCAACAATTTTGTATGGTTGCGAGGCGTTGGCTATGGATAGAGTTGTGCGCAGGAGGGTTAATGTGCTGGAAATGAGATGTTTGAGGACAATGTGTGGAGTGAGGTGGTTTGATCGAGTAAGTAATGTAAGGGTAAGAGAGATGTGTGGAAATAAAAAGAGCGTGGTTAAGAGAGCAGAAGAGGGTGTTTTTAAATGGTTTGGTCACATGGAGAGAATGAGTGAGGAAAGATTGACCAAGAGGATATATGTGTCGGAGGTGGAGGGAACGAGAGAAGTGGGAGACCAAATTGGAGGTGGAAAGATGTTGTGAGAAGGACCTTGTGTGATCGGGGCCTGAACATGCAGGAGGGTGAAAGGAGGGGAAGGAATAGAGTGAATTGGATCGATGTAGTATACCGAGGTTGAAGTGCTGTCAGTGGATTGAACCAGGGCATGTGAAGAGTCTGGGGTAAACCATGGAAAGTTGTGTTGGGCCTGGAAGTAGAAAGGGAGCTGTGGTGTCGGGCATTATTGCATGACAGACAGAGACTGAGTGTGAACGAATGGGGCCTTTGTTGTCTTTTCCTCGTGCTACCTCGCACACATGAGGGGGAGGGGGATGGTATTCCATGTGTGGCGAGGTGGCGATTGAAGTGAATGGGGGCAGACAGTGTGAATTGTGTGTATGGGTATATATGTATGTGTCTGTGTGTGTATATATATGTGCACATTGAGATGTATAGGTATGCATATTTGCGTGTGTGGACGTGTATGTATATACATTGTGTATGGGGGTGGGTTGGGCCATTTCTTTCGTCTGTTTCCTTGCGCTACCTCGCAAACGCGGGAGACAGCGACAAAGCAAAATAAAATAAATAAGAATAAATATATATATATTTATTATCTATTATGCTTTGTCGCTGTCTCCCGCGTTTGCGAGGTAGCGCAAGGAAACAGACGAAAGAAAATGGTCCAACCCATCCCCATACACAATGTATACACACGCACACGTCCACACACGCAAATATACATACCTATACATCTCAATGTACACATATATATACATACAAAGACACATACATATATACCCATGCACACAATTCACACTGTCTGCGCCCATTCACTCCAATCGCCACCTCGCCACACATGGAATACCATCCCCCTCCCCCCTCATGTGTGCGAAGTAGCAGTAGGAAAAGACAACAAAGGCCACATTCATCCACACTCAGTCTCTAGCTGCCACGCAATAATGCCCGAAACCACTGCTCCCTTTCCACATCCAGGCCCCACACAACTTTCCATGGTTTACCCCAGACGCTTCACATGCCCTGATTCAATCCACTGACAGCACGTCAACCACGGTATACAACATTGATCCAATTCACTCTATTCCTTGCCCTCCTTTCACCCTCCTGCATGTTCAGGCCCCGATCACACAAAATCTTTTTCACTCCATCTTTCTACCTCCAATTTGGTCTCCCACTTCTCCTCATTCCCTCCACCTCCGACACATATATCCTCTTGGTCAATCTTTCCTCACTCATTCTCTCCACGTGCCCAAACCATTTCAAAACACCCTCTTCTGCTCTCTCAACCACGCTCTTTTTATTTACACACATCTCTCCTACCCTTACATTCCTTACTCGATCAAACCACCTCACACCACACATTGTCCTCAAACATCTCATTTCCAGCACATCCATCCTCCTGCGCACAACTCTATCCATAGCCCACGCCTCGCAACCATACAAAATTGTTGGAACCACTATTCCTTCAAACATACCCATTTTTGCTTTCCGCGATAATGTTCTCGACTTCCACACATTCTTCAAGGCTCCCAGGATTTTTGCCTCCTCCCCCACCCTATGATTCACTTCCGCTTCCATGGTTCCATCCGCTGCCAGATCCACTCCCAGATATCTAAAACACTTTACTTCCTCCAGTTTTTCTCCATTCAAACTTACCTCCCAATTGACAGGACCCTCAACCCTACTGTACCTAATAACCTTGCTCTTATTCACATTTACTCTTAACTTTCTTCTTTCACACACTTTACCAAACTCAGTCACCAGTTTCTGCAGTTTCTCACATGAATCAGCCACCAGCGATGTATCATCAGCGAAAAACAACTAACTCACTTCCCAAGCTCTCTCATCCACAACAGACTTAATACTTGCCCCTCTTTCCAAAACTCATGCATTCATCTCCCTAACAACCCTATTCATATACAAATTAAACAACCATGGAGACATCACACACCCCTGCCGCAAACCTATATTCATTGAGAACCAATCACTCTCCTCTCTTCCTACACGTACACATGCCTTACATCCTCGATAAAAACTTTCAACTCCTTCTAACAACTTACCTCCCACACCATATATTCTAAATACCTTCCACAGAGCATCGTTATCAACTCTATCATATGCCTTCTCCAGATCCATAAATGCTACATACAAATCCATTTGCTTTTCTAAGAATTTCTCACATACATTCTTCAAGCAAACACCTGATCCAGACATCCTCTACCACTTCTGAAACAACACCTCTCTTCCCCAACCTGATGCCCTGTACATGCCTTCACCCTCTCAATCAATACCCTCCCATATAATTTACCAAGAATACTCAAGAAACTTATACCTCTGTAATTTGAGCGATTTGAGTATTTTGAAGTTTTGTGTAATGTGTTTGATGATAGAGTGGCAGATATAGGGTGTTTTGGTCGAGATGGTGTGCAAAGTGAGAGGGTTAGGGAAAATGATTTGGTAAACAGAGAAGAGGTATTAAAACCTTTGCGGAAGATGAAAGCCGGCAAGGCAGCAGGTTTAGATGGTATTGCAGTGGAATTTATTAAAAAAGGGGGTGACTATACTGTTGATTGGTTGGTAAGGTTATTTGACGTATGTATGACTCATGGTGAGGTGCCTGAGGATTGGCGGAATGAGTGCATAGTGCCGTTGTACAAAGGGAAAGGGGATAAGAGTGATTGCTCAAATATATATATATATATATATATATATATATATATATATATATATATATATATATATATATATATATATATATATATATATATATATATATATATATATATATATATATATATATATATATATATATATATATGTATATATATATATATATATATATATATATAATTTTTTTTTTTTTTTTTTTCATACGATTCGCCATTTCCCGAATTTGCGAGGTAGCGTTAAGAACACAGGACTAGGCCTTAGAGGGAAAATCCTCACCTGGCCCCCTTCTCTGTTCCTTCTTTTGGAAAATTAAAAAAAAAACAAGGGGGGAGGATTTCCAGCCACCCGCTCCCTCCCCTTTTAGTCGCCTTCTACGACACGCAGGGAATACGTGGGAAGTATTCTTTCTCCCCTATCCCCAGGGATATATAAATATATATATATATATATATATATATATATATATATATATATATATATATATATATATATATTTTTCTTTCGCTGTCTCCCGCGTTTGCGAGGTAGCGCAAGGAAACAGACGAAAGAAATGGCCTAACCCACCCCCATACACATGTATATACATACGTCCACACACGCATAATACATACCTACACAGCTTTCCTTGGTTTACCGCAGACGCTTCCCATGCCCTGATTCAATCCACTGACAGCAAGTCATCCCCGGTATACCACATCGATCCAATTCACTCTATTCCTTGCCCTCCTTTCACCCTCCTGCATATTCAGGCCCCGATCACACAAAATCTTTTTCACTCCATCTTTCCACCTCAAATTTGGTCTCCCTTTTCTCCTCGTTCCCTCCACCTCCGTTACATATATCCTCTTGGTCAATCTTTCCTCACTCATTCTCTCCATGTGCCCAAACCATTTCAAAACACCCTCTTTTGCTCTTTCAACCACGCTCTTTTTATTTCCACACATCTCTCTTACCCTTACGTTACTTACTCGATCAAACCACCTCACACCACACATTGTCCTCAAACATCTCATTTCCAGCACATCCATCCTCCTGCGCACAACTCTATCCATAGACCACGCCTTGCAACCATACAACATTGTTGGAACCACTATTCCTTCAAACATACCCATTTTTGCTTTCCGAGATAATGTTCTCGACTTCCACACATTTTTCAAGGCCCCCAGAATTTTCGCCCCCTCCCCCACCCTATGATCCGCTTCCGCTTCCATGGTTCCATCCGCTGCCAGATCCACTCCCAGATATCTAAAATACTTCACTTCCTCCAGTTTTTCTCCATTCAAACTCACCTCCCAATTGACTTGACCCTCAACCCTACTGTACCTAATGACCTTGCTCTTATTCACATTTACTCTTAACTTTCTTCTTCCACACACTTTACCAAACTCAGTCACCAGCTTCTGCAGTTTCTCACATGAATCAGCCACCAGCGCTGTATCATCAGCGAACAACAACTGACTCACTTCCCAAGCTCTCTCATCCCAAACAGACTTCATACTTGCCCCTCTTTCCAAAACTCTTGCATTTACCTCCCTAACAACCCCAACCATAAACAAATTAAACAACCATGGAGACATCACACACCCCTGCCGCAAACCTACATTCACTGAGAACCAATCACTTTCCTCTCTTCCTACCCGTACATATGCCTTACATCCTCGATAAAAACTTTTCACTGCTTCTAACAACTTTCCTCCCACACCATATATTCTTAATACCTTCCACAGAGCATCTCTATCAACTCTATCATATGCCTTCTCCAGATCCATAAATGCTACATACAAATCCATTTGCTTTTCTAAGTATTTCTCACATACATTCTTCAAAGCAAACACCTGATCCACACATCCTCTACCACTTCTGAAACCACTCTGCTCTTCCCCAATCTGATGCTCTGTACATGCCTTCACCCTCTCAATCAATACCCTCCCATATAATATACCAGGAATACTCAACAAACTTATACCTCTGTAATTTGAGCACTCACTCTTATCCACTTTGCCTTTTTACAATGGCACTATGCACGCATTCCGCCAATCCTCAGGCACCTCACCATGATTCATACATACATTAAATAACCTTACCAACCAGTCAACAATACAGTCACCCCCTTTTTTAATAAATTCCACTGCAATACCATCCAAACCTGCTGCCTTGAAGGCTTTCATCTTCCGCAAAGCTTTCACTACCTCTTCTCTGTTTACCAAATCATTTTCCCTAACCCTCTCACTTTGCACACCACCCCGACCAAAACACCCTATATCTGCCACTCTATCATCAAACACATTCAACAAACCTTCAAGATACTCACTCCATCTCCTTCTTACATCACCACTACTTGTTATCACCTCCCCATTTGCGCCCTTCACTGAAGTTCCCATTTGCTCCCTTGTCTTACGCACTTTATTTACCTCCTTCCAGAACATCTTTTTATTCTCCCTAAAATTTAATGATAATCTCTCACCCCAACTCTCATTTGCCCTTTTTTTTCACCTCTTGCACCTTTCTCTTGACCTCCTGTCTCTTTCTTTTATACATCTCCCACTCACTTGCATTTTTTCCCTGCAAAAATCGTCCAAATGCCTCTCTCTTCTCTTTCACTAATACTCTTACTTCTTCATCCCACCACTCACTACCCTTTCTAATCAACCCACCTCCCACTCTTCTCATGCCACAAGCATCTTTTGCGCAATCCATCACTGATTCCCTAAATAAATCCCATTCCTCCCCCACTCCCCTTACTTCCATTGTTCTCACCTTTTTCCATTCTGTACTCAGTCTCTCCTGGTACTTCCTCACACAGGTCTCCTTCCCAAGCTCACTTACTCTCACCACCCTCTTCACCCCAACATTCACTCTTCTTTTCTGAAAACCCATACAAATCTTCACCTTAGCCTCCACAAGATAATGATCAGACATCCCTCCAGTTGCACCTCTCAGCACATTAACATCCAAAAGTCTCTCTTTCGCACGCCTGTCAATTAACACGTAATCCAGTAACGCTCTCTGGCCATCTCTCCTACTTACATAAGTATACTTATGTATATCTCGCTTTTTAAACCAGGTATTCCCAATCATCAGTCCTTTTTCAGCACATAAATCTACAAGCTCTTCACCATTTCCATTTACAACACTGAACACCCCATGTATACCAATTATTCCCTCAACTGCCACATTACTCACCTTTGCATTCAAATCACCCATCACTATAACCCGGTCTCGTGCATCAAAACCACTAACACACTCATTCAGCTGCTCCCAAAACACTTGCCTCTCATGATCTTTCTTCTCCTGCCCAGGTGCATATGCACCAATAATCACCCACCTCTCTCCATCAACTTTCAGTTTTACCCATATTAATCGAGAATTTACTTTCTTACATTCTATCACATACTCCCACAACTCATGTTTCAGGAGTATTGCTACTCCTTCTCTTGCTCTTGCCCTCTCACTAACCCCTGACTTTACTCCCCAGACATTCCCAAACCACTCTTCCCCTTTACCCTTGAGCATCGTTTCACTCAGAGCCAAAACATCCAGGTTCCTTTCCTCAAACATACTACCTATCTCTCCATTTTTCACATCTTGGTTACATCCACACACATTTAGACACCCCAATCTGAGCCTTCGAGGAGGATGAGCACTCCCCGCGTGACTCCTTCTGTTTCCCATTTTAGAAAGTTAATACAAGGAGGGGAGGATTTCTGACCCCCGCTCCCGTCCCCTCTAGTCGCTTTCTACGACACGCGAGGAATACGTGGGAAGTATTCTTTCACCCCTATCCCTAGGGATAACATACATATATATATATATACATATACACATACACACACATACACATACATACGCACATATACACACACACACACATACATATATATACATATGAAAAATGTAAGAAACAATTTAGAAAATTGAAACTTCTAGCTTGAAATGAATGAACAAATGAATGTCACTAAATGGTTCAACCTCTGGCTATGGAAAAAGGAAATGTATAACTTATTTACACAAACTTATTTACACATATACATATATATATATGTATATATATATATATATATATATATATATATATATATATATATATATATATATATATATATATATATATATATATATATATATATATATATATATATATATATATACATATATATATATAATATATATATATATATATATATATATATATATATATATATATATATATATATATATATATATATATATATATATATATATATATATATATATATATATATATATATATATATATATATATATATATATATATATATATATATATGTAGGTTTGCGGCAGGGGTGTGTGATGTCTCCATGGTTGTTTAATTTGTTTATGGATGGGGTTGTTAGGGAGGTGAATGCAAGAGTTTTGGAAAGAGGGGCAAGTATGAAGTCTGTTGGGGATGAGAGAGCTTGGGAAGTGAGTCAGTTGTTGTTCGCTGATGATACAGCGCTGGTGGCTGATTCATGTGAGAAACTGTAGAAGCTGGTGACTGAGTTTGGTAAAGTGTGTGAAAGAAGAAAGTTAAGAGTAAATGTAAATAAGAGCAAGGTTATTAGGTACAGTAGGGTTGAGGGTCAATTCAATTGGGAGGTGAGTTTGAATGGAGAAAAACTAGAGGAAGTGAAGTGTTTTAGATATCTGGGAGTGGATCTGACAGCGGATGGAACCATGGAAGCGGAAGTGGATCATAGGGTGGGGGAGGGGGCGAAAATTCTGGTGATGTGTGATGTCTTCATGGTTGTTTAATTTGTTTATGGATGGGGTTGTTAGGGAGGTGAATGTTTTGGAAAGAGGGGCAAGTATGCAGTCTCTTGTGGATTAGAGAGCTTGGGAAGTGAGTCAGTTGTTCGCTGATGATACAGCGCTGGTGGCTGATTCATGTGAATAACTACAGAAGCTGGTTATTGAGTTTAGTAAAGTGTGTGAAAGAAGAAAGTTAAGAGTAAATGTGAATAAGAGCAAGGTAATTAGGTACAGTAAGGATGAGGGTCAAGTCAATTGGGAGGTAAGTTTGAATGGAGAAAAACTGGAGGAAGTGAAGTGTTTTAGATTTCTGGGAGTGTATCTGGCAGAGGATGGAACCATGAGAGCCGAGTGAATCATAGGGTGGGGGAGGGGGCGACAATTTTTGGAGCCTTGAAGAATGTGTGGAAGTCGAGAACATTATGTTGGAGAGCAAAAATGGATATGTTTGAAGGTATGGTGTTTTCAACAATATTGTGTGGTTGCGAGGCGTGGGCTATGGAAAGAGTTGTGCTCAGAAGGTTGGATGTGGTCGAAATGAGATGTTTGAGAACAATATGTGGTGTGAGGTGGTTTGTTAGAGTAAGTAAGGTAAGGGTAAAAGAGATGTGTGGAAATAAAAAGAGTGTGGTTGAGAGAGCAAAAGACGGTGTTTTGAAATGGTTTTGTCACATGTAGAGAATGAGTGAGGAAAGATTGACCAAGAGGATATATGTGTCAGTGGTGGAGGGAACGAGCAGAAGTGGGAGACCAAATTGGAGGTGGAAAGATGGAGTGAAAAAGATTTTGAATGATTGGGGCCTGAACATGCAGGAGGATGAAAGGCGTGCAAGTAATAGAGTGAATTGGAACGATGTGGTATACCGGGGTCGATGTGCTCTCAATGGATTGAACCAGGGCATGTGAAGCGTCTGGGGTAAACCATGGAAATTTCTGTGGGGCCTTGATGTGGAGAGGTAGCTGTGGTTTCGGTGCATTATTACATGACAGGTAGAGACTTAGTGTAAAGGAATATGGCCTTTGTTGTCTTTTCATAGCGCTACCTCTCACACATGAGGGGGAGGGGCTTGTTATTCCGTGTGTGGCGGGGTGCCGATAGGAGGAAATAAAGGCAGACAGCATGAATTATGTCCATGTGTATATATGCATATGTCTGTGTGTGTATATATATGTGTACATTGAGATGTATAGGTATGTATATTTGCGTGCGTGGACGTGTATGTATATACATGTGTATGGAGGTGGGTTGGGCCATTCTTTCGTCTATTTCCTTGCGCTACATCGCTTACGCGGGAGACAGCTACAAAGCAAAATAAATAAGTAAATATATATATATATATATATATATATATATATATATATATATATATATATATATATATATATATATATATATATATATATATATATATATATATATATATATATATATATATATGTATATATATATATATATATATATATATATATATATATATATATATATATATATATATATATATATATATATATATATATATATATATATATATATATATATATATATATATATATATATATATATATATATACATATATATATATATATATATATATATATATATATATATATATATATATATATATATATATATATATATATATATATATATATATATATATATATATATATATATATATATATATATATGTATATATATATATATATATATATATATATTTATTCTTTCCTTTTTTTTTTTTTAAACTATTCGCCATTTCCCGCATTAGCGAGGTAGCGTTAAGAACAGAGGAATGGGCCTTTGAGGGAATATCCTTACCTGGCCCCGTTCTCTGTTCCTTTTGGAAAATTAAAAAAAAAATAATGAGAAGGGAGGATTTCTAGCCCCCCGCTCCCTCCCCTTTTAGTCGCCTTCTACGACACGCAGGGAATACGTGGGAAGTATTCTTTCTCCCCTATCCCCAGGGATAATATATATATATATATATATATATATATATATATATATATATATATATATATATATATATATATATATATATATATCTTTTCTTCTTTCTTTTAAACTATTCGCCATTTCCCGCATTAGCTAAGAACAGAGGACTGGGCCTTTTTTGAATATCCTCAACTGCCCCCTCTGTTCCTTCTTTTGGAAAATTTAAAAATATATATATATATATATATATATATATATATATATATATATATATATATGTATATATATATATATATATATATATATATATATATATATATATATATATATATATATATATATATATATATATATATATATATATATATATATATATATATATATATATATATATATATATATATATATACATATATATATTATATATATATATATATATATATATATATATATATATATATATATATATATATATATATATATATATATATATATATATATATATATATATATATATATATATATATATATATATATATATATGCAAAAGATGCTTGTGGCATGAGAAGAGTGGGAGGTGAGTTAATTAGAAAGGGTAGTGAGTGGTGGGATGAAGAAGTAAGAGTATTAGTGAAAGAGAAGAGAGAGGCATTTGGACGATTTTTGCAGGGAAAAAATGCAGTTGAGTGGGAGAGGTATAAAAGAAAGAGACAGGAGGTGAAGAGAAAGGTGCAAGAGGTGAAAAAAGGGCAAATGAGAGTTGGGGTGAGAGAGTATCATTAAATTTTAGGGAGAATAAAATGATGTTCTGGAA
>NC_092248.1:24506501-24564001 GCF_036320965.1 Panulirus ornatus | reverse complement strand
TTCACTCTATTCCTTGCCCTTCGTTCACCCTCCTGCATGTGCAGGCCCCGATCACACAAAATCTTTTTCACTCCATCTTTCCACCTCCAATTTGGTCTCCCTCTTCTCCTCGTTCCCTCCACCTCCGACACATATATCCTCTTGGTCAATCTTTCCTCACTCATTCTCTCCATGTGCCCAAACCATTTCAAAACACCCTCTTCTGCTCTCTCAACCACGCTCTTTTTATTTACACACATCTCTCTTACCCTTACGTTACTTACTCGATCAAACCACCTCACACCACACATTTTCCTCAAACATCTCATTTCCAGCACATCCATCCTCCTGCGCACAACTCTATCCATAGCCCACTCCTCGCAACCATACAACATTGTTGGAAGCACTATTACTTCAAACATACCCATTTTTGCTTTCCGAGATAATGTTCTCGACTTCCACACATTCTTCAAGGCTCCCAAAATTTTCACCCCCTCCCCCACCCTATGATCCACTTCCGCTTCCATGGTTCCATCCGCTGCCAGATCCACTCCCAGATATCTAAAACACTTCACTTCCTCCAGTTTTTCTCCATTTCAAACTCACCTCCCAATTGACTTGACCCTCAACCCTACTGTACCTAATAACCTTGCTCTTATTCACATTTACTCTTAACTTTCTTCTTTCACACACTTTACCAAACTCAGTCACCAGCTTCTGCAGTTTCTCACATGAATCAGCCACCAGCGCTGTATCATCAGCGAACAACAACTGACTCACTTCCCAAGCTCTCTCATCCCCAACAGACTTCATACTTCCCCCTCTTTCCAAAACTCTTGCATTCACCTCCCTAACAACCCCATCCATAAACAAATTAAACAACCATGGAGACATCACATACCCCTGCCGCAAACCTACATTCACTGAGAACCAATCACTTTCCTCTCTTCCTACACGTACACATGCCTTACATCCTCGATAAAAACTTTTCACTGCTTCTAACAACTTGCCTCCCACACCATATATTCTTAATACCTTCCACAGAGCATCTCTATCAACTCCATCATATGCCTTCTCAAGATCCATAAATGCTACATACAAATCCATGTGCTTTTCTAAGTATTTCTCACATACATTCTTCAAAGCAAACACCTGATCCACACATCCTCTACCACTTCTGAAACCACACTGCTCTTCCCCAATCTGATGCTCTGTACATGCCTTCACCCTCTAAATCAATACCCTCCCATATAATTTACCAGGAATACTCAAACAAAATTATACCTCTGTAATTTGAGCATTCACTCTTATCCCCTTTGCCTTTGTACAATGGCACTATGCACGCATTCCGCCAATCCTCAGGCACCTCAGCATGAGTCATACATACATTAAATAACCTTACCAACCAGTCAACAATACAGTCACCCCCTTTTTTAATATATTCCACTGCAATACCATCCAAATCCGCTGCCTTGCCGGCTTTCATCTTCCGCAAAGTTTTTACTACCTCTTCTCTGTTTACCAAATCATTTTCCCTAACCCTCTCACTTTGCACACCATCTCGACCAAAACACCCTATATCTGCCACTCTATTATCAAACACATTCAACAAACCCTCAAAATTCTCACTCCATCTCCTTCTCACATCACCACTACTTGTTATCACCTCCCCATTTGCGCCATTCACTGAAGTTCCCATTTGCTCCCTTGTCTTACGCAGTTTATTTACCTCCTTCCAGAACAACCTTTTATTCTCCCTAAAATTTAATGATACTCTCTCACCCCAACTCTCATTTGCCCTTTTTTTACCTCTTGCACCTTTCTCTTGACCTCCTGTCTCTTTCTTTTATACGTCTCCCACTCAATTGCATTTTTTCCTGCAAAAATCGTCCAAATGCCTCTCTCTTCTCTTGCACTAATACTCTTACTTCTTCATCCCACCACTCACTACCCTTTCTAATCAACCCACCTCCCACTCTTCTCATGCCACAAGCATCTTTTGCGCAATCCATCACCGATTCCCTAAATACATCCCATTCCTCCCCCACTCCCCTTACTTCCATTGTTCTCACTTTTTTCCATTCTGCACTCAGTCTCTCCTGGTACTTCCTCACACAAGTCTCCTTCCCATGCTCACTTACTCTCACCACCCTCTTCACCCCAACATTCACTCTTCTTTTCTGAAAACCCATAAAAATCTTCACCTTAGCCTCCACAAGATAATGATCACACATCCCTCCAGTTGCACCTCTCAGCACATTAACATCCAAAAGTCTCTCTTTCGCGCGCCTGTCAATTAACACGTAATCCAATAACGCTCTCTGGCCATCTCTCCTACTTACATAAGTATACTTATTTAAATCTCGCTTTTTAAACCAGGTATTCCCAATCATCAGTCCTTTTTCAGCACATAAATCTACAAGCTCTTCACCATTTCCATTTACAACACTGAACACCCCAGGTATACCAATTATTCCCTCAACTGCCACATTACTCACCTGTGCATTCAAATCACCCATCACTATAACCCGGTCTCGTGCATCAAAACCACTAACACACTCATTCAGCTGCTCCCAAAACACTTGCCTCTCATGATCTTTCTTCTCATGCCCAGGTGCATATGCACCAATAATCACCCATCTCTCTCCATCAACTTTCAGTTTTACCCATATTAATCGAGAATTTACTTTCTTACATTCTATCACATACTCCCACAACTTCTGTTTCAGGAGTACTGCTACTCCTTCCCTTGCTCTTGTCCTCTCACTAACCCCTGACTTTACTCCCAAGACATTCCCAAACCACTCTTCCCCTTTACCCTTGAGCTTCGTTTCACTCAGAGCCAAAACATCCAGGTTCCTTTCCTCAAACATACTACCTATCTATCCTTTTTTCACATCTTGGTTACATCCACACACATTTAGGCACCCCAATCTGAGCCTTCGAGGAGGATGAGCACTCTCCGCGTGACTCCTTATATATATATATATATATATATATATATATATATATATATATATATATATATATATATATATATATATATATATATATATATCCCTGGGGATAGGGGTTTAAGAATACTTCCCACGTATTCCCTGCGTGTCGTAGAAGGCGACTAAAAGGGGAGGGAGCGGGGGGCTGGAATTCCTCCCCTCTCGTTTTTTTTTTTTTTTTTTTTTTTTTTTTAAATTTTCCAAAAGAAGGAACAGAGGGGGGGCCAGGTGAGGATATTCCAAAAAAGGCCCAGTCCTTTGTTCTTAGCGCTACCTCGCTAATGCGGGAAATGGCGAATAGTTTAAAAAAAAAAAATATATATATATATATATATATATATATATATATATATATACATATATATATATATATATATATATATATATATATATATATATATATATATACATATATATATATATATATATATATATATATATATATATATATATATATATATATATATATATATATATATATACATATATATATATATATATATATTTTTTTTTTTTTTTTTTCTTTTTTTTTTTTCAGACTTTGTCGCTGTCTCCCGCGTTTGCGAGGTAGCGCAAGGAAAAAGACGAAAGAAATGGCCCAACCCCCCCCCATACACATGTACATACACACGTCCACACACGGAAGTATACATACCTACACAGCTTTCCATGGTTTACCCCGGACGCTTCACATGCCTTGATTCAATCCACTGACAGCACGTCAACCCCTGTATACCACATCGCTCCAATTCACTCTATTCCTTGCCCTCCTTTCACCCTCCTGCATGTTCAGGCCCCGATCACACAAAATCCTTTTCACTCCATCTTTCCACCTCCAATTTGGTCTCCCTCTTCTCCTCGTTCCCTCCACCTCCGACACATATATCCTCTTGGTCAATCTTTCCTCACTCATTCTCTCCATGTGCCCAAACCATTTCAAAACACCCTCTTCTGCTCTCTCAACCACGCTCTTTTTATTTCCACACATCTCTCTTACCCTTACGTTACTTACTCGATCAAACCACCTCACACCACACATTGTCCTCAAACATCTCATTTCCAGCACATCCATCCTCCTGCGCACAACTCTATCCATAGCCCACGCCTCGCAACCATACAACATTGTTGGAACTACTATTCCTTCAAACATACCCATTTTTGCTTTCCGGGATAATGTTCTCGACTTCCACACATTTTTCAAGGCTCCCAAAATTTTCGCCCCCTCCCCCACCCTATGATCCACTTCCGCTTCCATGGTTCCATCCGCTGACAGATCCACTCCCAGATATCTAAAACACTTCACTTCCTCCAGTTTTTCACCATTCAAACTCACCTCCCAATTGACTTGACCCTCAACCCTACTGTACCTAATAACCTTGCTCTTATTCACATTTACTCTTAACTTTCTTCTTCCACACACTTTACCAAACTCCGTCACCAGCTTCTGCAGTTTCTCACATGAATCCGCCACCAGCGCTGTATCATCAGCGAACAACAACTGACTCACTTCCCAAGCTCTCTCATCCCCAACAGACTTCATACTTGCCCCTCTTTCCAAGACTCTTGCATTTACCTCCCTAACAACCCCATCCATAAACAAATTAAACAACCATGGAGACATCACACACCCCTGCCGCAAACCTACATTCACTGAGAACCAATCACTTTCCTCTCTTCCTACACGTACACATGCCTTACATCCTCGATAAAAACTTTTCACTGCTTCTAACAACTTGCCTCCCACACCATATATTCTTAATACCTTCCACAGAGCATCTCTATCAACTCTATCATATGCCTTCTCCAGATCCATAAATGCTACATACAAATCCATTTGCTTTTCTAAGTATTTCTCACATACATTCTTCAAAGCAAACACCTGATCCACACATCCTCTACCACTTCTGAAACCACACTGCTCTTCCCCAATCTGATGCTCTGTACATGCCTTCACCCTCTCAATCAATACCCTCCCATATAATTTACCAGGAATACTCAACAAACTTATACCTCTGTAATTTGAGCACTCACTCTTATCCCCTTTGCCTTTGTACAATGGCACTATGCACGCATTCCGCCAATCCTCAGGCACCTCACCATGAGTCATACATACATTAAATAACCTTACCAACCAGTCAACAATACAGTCACCCCCTTTTTTAATAAATTCCACTGCAATACCATCCAAACCTGCTGCCTTGCCGGCTTTCATCTTCCGCAAAGCTTTTACTACCTCTTCTCTGTTTACCAAATCATTTTCCCTAACCCTCTCACTTTGCACACCACCTCGACCCAAACACCCTATATCTGCCACTCTGTCATCAGACACATTCAACAAACCTTCAAAATACTCATTCCATCTCCTTCTCACATCACCACTACTTGTTATCACCTCCCCATTTACGCCCTTCACTGAAGTTCCCATTTGCTCCCTTGTCTTACGCACCCTATTTACCTCTTTCCAGAACATCTTTTTTTTCTCCCTAAAATTTACTGATAGTCTCTCACCCCAACTCTCATTTGCCCTTTTTTTCACCTCTTGCACCTTTCTCTTGACCTCCTGTCTCTTTCTTTTATACTTCTCCCACTCAATTGCATTTTTCCCTGCAAAAATCGTCCAAATGCCTCTCTCTTCTCTTTCACTAATACTCTTACTTCTTCATCCCACCACTCACTACCCTTTCTAAACAGCCCACCTCCCACTCTTCTCATGCCACAAGCATCTTTTGCGCAATCCATCACTGATTCCCTAAATACATCCCATTCCTCCCCCACTCCCCTTACTTCCATTGTTCTCACCTTTTTCCATTCTGTACACAGTCTCTCCTGATACTTCTTCACACAGGTCTCCTTCCCAAGCTCACTTACTCTCAGCACCTTCTTCACCCCAACATTCACTCTTCTTTTCTGAAAACCCATACTAATCTTCACCTTAGCCTCCACAAGATAATGATCAGACATCCCTCCAGTTGCACCTCTCAGCACATTGACATCCAAAAGTCTCTCTTTCGCACGCCTGTCAATTAACACGTAATCCAATAACGCTCTCTGGCCATCTCTCCTACTTACATAAGTATACTTATGTATATCTCGCTTTTTAAACCAGGTATTCCCAATCATCAGTCCTTTTTCAGCACATAAATCTACAAGCTCTTCACCATTTCCATTTACAACACTGAACACCCCATGCATACCAATTATTCCCTCAACTGCCACATTACTCACCTTTGCATTCAAATCACCCATCACTATAACCCGGTCTCGTGCATCAAAACCGCTAACACACTCATTTAGCTGCTCCCAAAACACTTGCCTCTCATGATCTTTCTTCTCATGCCCAGGTGCATATGCACCAATAATCACCCACCTCTCTCCATCAACTTTCAATTTCACCCATATTAATCGAGAATTTACTTTCTTACATTCTATCACATACTCCCACAACTCCTGTTTCAGGAGTATTGCTACTCCTTCCCTTGCTCTTGTCCTCTCGCTAACCCCTGACTTCACTCCCCAGACATTTCCAAACCACTCTTCCCCTTTACCCTTGAGCTTCGTTTCACTCAGAGCCAAAACATCCAGGTTCCTTTACATATATATATATGTATATATATATATATATATATATATATATATATATATATATATATATATATATATATATATATATATATATATATATATATATATATATATATATATATATATATATATATATATATGAGTGCTCAAATTACAGAGGCATAAGTTTGTTGAGTATTCCTGGTAAATTATATGGGAGGGTATTGATTGAGAGGGTGAAGGCATGTACAGAGCATCAGATTGATGAAGAGCAGTTTGGTTTCAGAAGTGGTAGAGGATGTGTGGATCAGGTGTTTGCTTTGAAGAATGTATGTGAGAAATACTTAGAAAAGCAAATGGATTTGTATGTAGCATTTATGGATCTGGAGAAGGCATATGATAGAGTTGATAGAGATGGTCTGTGGAAGGTATTAAGAATATATGGTGTGGGAGGAAAGTTGTTAGAAGCAGTGAAAAGTTTTTATCGAGGATGTAAGGCATGTGTACGTGTAGGAAGAGAGGAAAGTGATTGGTTCTCAGTGAATGTAGGTTTGCGGCAGGGGTGTGTGATGTCTCCATGGTTGTTTAATTTGTTTATGGATGGGGTTGTTAGGGAGGTAAATGCAAGAGTTTTGGAAAGAGGGGCAAGTATGAAGTCTGTTGGGGATGAGAGAGCTTGGGAAGTGAGTCAGTTGTTGTTCGCTGATGATACAGCGCTGGTGGCTGATTCATGTGAGAAACTGCAGAAGCTGGTGACTGAGTTTGGAAAAGTGTGTGGAAGAAGAAAGTTAAGAGTAAATGTGAATAAGAGCAAGGTTATTAGGTACAGTAGGGTTGAGGGTCAAGTCAATTGGGAGGTGAGTTTGAATGGAGAAAAACTGGAGGAAGTGAAGTGTTTTAGATATCTGGGAGTGGATCTGGCAGCGGATGGAACCATGGAAGCGGAAGTGGATCATAGGGTGGGGGACGGGGCGAAAATCCTTGGGGCCTTGAAGAATGTGTGGAAGTCGAGAACATTATCTCGGAAAGCAAAAATGGGTATGTTTGAAGGAATTGTGGTTCCAATAATGTTGTATGGTTTCGAGGCGTGGGCTATGGATAGAGTTGTGCGCAGGAGGATGGATGTGCTGGAAATGAGATGTTTGAGGACAATGTGTGGTGTGAGGTGGTTTGATCGAGTGAGTAACGTATGGGTAAGAGAGATGTGTGGAAATAAAAAGAGCGTGGTTGAGAGAGCAGAAGAGGGTGTTTTGAAGTGGTTTGGGCACATGGAGAGGATGAGTGAGGAAAGATTGACCAAGAGGATATATGTGTCGGAGGTGGAGGGAACAAGGAGAAGAGGGAGACCAAATTGGAGGTGGAAAGATGTAGTGAAAAAGATTTTGTGTGATCGGGGCCTGAACATGCAGGAGGGTGAAAGGAGGGCAAGGAATAGAGTGAATTGGAGCGATGTGGTATACCGGGGTTGACGTGCTGTCAGTGGATTGAAGCAGGGCATGTGAAGTCTCTTGGTTAAACCATGGAAAGCTGTTTAGGTATGTATATTTGCGTGTGTGGACGTATGTATATACATGTGTATGGGGGGGGGTGGTTGGGCCATTTCTTTCGTCTGTTTCCTTGCGCTACCTCGCAAACGCGGGAGACAGCGACAAAGTATAATAAAAAAAAAAAGATATATATATACATATATATATATATATATATATATATATATATATATATATATATATATATATATATATATATATATATATATATATAATATGTATATATATATATATGCAGTTTCTCACTTCAGTCAACTATCAGAACAGTATCATCGGCGATAAACAACTGATTTACTTCCAAGATCCTCTCATCCCCAGCAGACTGCATACTCGCCCCTTCCTATAAGACTTTTGCATGTACCTCCCTCACCACCCCATCCATAAACACATTAAACAACCATGGGGACTTCACACACCCCTGCCGCAAACCTACATTCACTGAAAACCAATTACTTTCCTCTCTTCATACTCGTACACATGCATTACACCCTTAATAAAAACTTCTCACTGCATCTAGAAGCTCACCTCCCATCCCATATACTCTTGCGACCCTCTAAAAAGCTCTCTATCCACCCTATCATGTGCCTTCTAAAGATCCATAAATGCTACATACAAATCCATCTGTTTTTCTAAGTATTTCTTACATACATTCCGCAAAGCAGAACCTGATCCACACATCCTCTACTACTTCTGAAACCACACTGCTCTTCCCCAATCTGATGTTCTGTACATGCCTTCACCCTCTCAGTCAATACCCTCCCATATAATTTCCCAGGAACTTTCAACAAACTTATGCCTCTGTAATTTGAACACTCACCTTTATCCTCTTTGCCTTTGTACAAGGGCACTATTCATGCATTCCGCCAATCCTCAGGCACTTTACCATGATCCATGCATACATTTTACTAGCATATATGGTAGTTATTATATGTGAAACTAATAAATGTATTGACATGTTGATAGACCAACGGTGTGGTTCTGTATCGTCTTACATCTTCTCCTATAAAAACAGTCTTAACAACTCTACAGATGATTCAGAAATCCTTATCGTATACCGGTTAAAAGGTATTTTCAACTTTATATTATCAATTTAAAGGAACACATGGAACTCTACGTTCAATAATGATCACTTTCTTTTTCAAAAAATGAGGTCTAAGGTAAGAGATAGTTAATACAGGTCGGTTTTTGCAGGGTTTGTGGAGGACTTCATGGGCCATAAGTTCCAGATCAGGGCTCTTAATGACTTCCCTCTCTCTGGATTCAGGAGAAACAGCCAATCACCAGGCACCACACTGACCCCCGTAGACTCCCTTGATGCTAGGATGCTTCAGACTTTCGCTGCTCAAGCTAACTTCACGTGAGTGAGAGAGAGAGAGAGAGAGAGAGAGAGAGAGAGAGAGAGAGAGAGAGAGAGAGAGAGAGAGAGAGAGAGAGACTTCCAGCACTAAGTAATGAACATATGATAAGCATTACCTTTTCTATAATTCATAGTCTGAAAAATGATAGATTTATATTATCTTTCTTAAAATGAAAGCATATCCTGAGTGTTAAAATATTGATCTTGATAATAATGTTGCCGTATTCTAGTGTGAGTATTAATTGTGAGATAATTAGAATCCCTCATTCTAAGCAAAGCATTTGATAATGATGAATCGTGAGTAAATAGTCGTTGTCCATCATCTGAATGTATTACATGTTTCTTATCTTAGTAGGAATGAGTTCAGCGTCTTATGAGCCAGGAGATCTGCTGGAAGAATACATCACTTGATTAATTCACGATTTGGAGATGAGCCAGGATCAAGAACCCACTTCAGTGCAAATCGATTTCGCTGTACCATCCAACGCTGATAAGCGTTCTTAATTCGGGATAGGTCATTATTGATTGTACTGTCCCTGGGACGTGACATGTAGTGCGTGGGCTACAGGGACGAGGTCGCGGGAGCATCCTCGATGGGGATCCTGTACGGCGAGTGTGCAACTAGATAATGGACAACTGGCGGGGGACAGTGGGGTCGTGCAACACAGGGGCCCGAAGGGTGCTCCTGTGGGAATTTCTGAAAGGACGTCCAAATAGACTTATGGGAAAGAATTGTAGACACGGGGGTATATCGGGTGGCGGGGGGCTGATGGTTGAGATGGATGGCCTGAAGGCGGCCGCATCTAAAGGGCGCCAGTGACCAGGACTGGGACAGGGATCTACGGTGGGTAATGGCTGAGGCTTGTTAGTGGGGAATTGACTACAGCTTGGTAAGGACGTTGTTGGTCGGATGGGTAGTTTGCTTATCAATATTATGTATAGCTAGGGGGGTGGTGAGGGTTTGTGTGAGTGCTGTAGTGGGGTGTTACATAATCGCCGGTTGGCCGAGTCAACATGGTGTGTCTCGCTTGCCGTGCGCAATCGGATTCTGGATACGGGTCGTGGGTCAAAGCTTCGCTGAGGAATTAGATGGAGCGAAATTGGGCCCTTCTACACTGGGCTTTAATAGAGACGTAGGCGAGCGATTACTGGAGCAGGGGGTGGGACTCACCATTCTCTGCTTACCCTTACGGTACTTACTCACGATCAAACCACCTCACACACAAATTGTCCTAAAAACATCTCATTGCCAGCACATCCATCTCCAGGCGAACAAACTATATCCTCGAGACGCGACTCTATCCATAGCCACGTCCGCGCAAACAATGACACTCATTGGGGGGAACCACGTGGAAGGATTTTATGTACCACATGGGCGGTGCGGGAAGTGTGCTGGGGAGGAGTAGGGAATATCAAAACCAATCTAAAATATCTGTGTGTGAGGGTGGTGTGTGTTGTGAGTGTGTGTGTGTCGTGTGTGAGTGTGTCGAGTGTGGTGTCGTGTGTGTCGTGTTAACGAGAGTGATATTTATATTTATATAGTAGATTGATTGATTGTGTGGTTGGTAGTTGGCGCTGTCTTCCGCGCCCTGCGAGGGTAGCGCCAATTGAAAACAGACGGAAACAAATGGCCCCACCCACCCCTTACACATGTATATACATAGTACACTCACGCAAATATAATACCTACACACGATTTCCTTTAGTGTACCCCTGGACGAGTCACAGGCCATGACTTCCATTGTCTCGGGACACTGACACGGCTTACACCGGGTGTAATCTCACGTTGCAAACTTGGATAGGTGGACAGTGCACAGCAGGGATAAAGAACGGATGGGGATTGAAAAAAAAAGCCGGATATCATTTTGCGGGCGGATCCGCAATGCGGGTCATCAATCATTGGGGGGCGCCACGGCTCATGGGTCCCGCCTACCGAAGTCCAGAGCTGAAGCAGGGTACACTTGAAGGGAAGATCGAATGGAGCGACTACCACGGGGAATTTCCTGGGATTTTATACCTCGTCTGCTAGCGATTCATCCAGCGTGACGGGGGAGGGAATTCACAGCGCTCTACCCGTAATATACTGACTCTGATCATAAACCCCCCCTCACACCTAACATATTGTCCTCAAACCATCTCCATTTTAGCCTCATCATTCCTCCCAGAGCACAACTCTATCCATTAGCCCACGAATCGATTACCTGTAAACTTGGGCTTAGGTTCTACACACGGTTCCTTCTTATAAGATAGAAGGTGTGAGGGGGCGAAGTGTGTAGGGGCGAGGTCAGGAAATATAATGGAGGCTAGGCGTCAAAGTTGGGGAGATACCAAGAACCAATAAAGAGGTGAATAGGAAGAGGAATGGCGGGGCCTGAAGCAGGACTCGTGTGAGTTTTAAGGGTAGAGAAGACATGGCAGGGGAGGAATGGAATTCGGTACGAACCACTTCGGGTGGGAACAGCTTCAAAGTAAGGGTAGTTTATCGCGGGCGAGGTGGATATGGGGTCGCGGGTTCGGGCGGAGGGCACCATATCGGGTACCAAAATCAGCTCACCAAGCTTCTGCCGTTTCTCACAAGACATCAGCCCCCAGCGCTGTCCCCCCACTCCCCATCCCCCCCCACCCGCCGAACCCACCCCACCCCCACCCCCCCCCCCCCCCCCCTACCCCCCCCCCCCCCCCCCCCCCCCCCCACCCAACTAACTCACTTCCCAAGTTCTCTCATCCACAACAGACTTCATACTTGCCCCTCTTTCCAAAACTCTTGCATTCACCTCCCTAACAACCCCATCCATAAACAAATTAAACAACCATGGAGACATCACACACCCCTACCGCAAACCTACATTCACTGAGAACCAATGACTTTCCTCTCTTCCTACACGTACACATGCCTTACATCCTCGATAAAAACTTTTCACTGCTTCTAACAACTTGTCTCCCACACCATATATTCTTAATACCTTCCACAGAGCATCTCTATCAACTCTATCATATGCCTTCTCCAGATTCATAAATGCTACATACAAATCCATTTGCTTTCCTAAGTATTTCTCACATACATTCTTCAAAGCAAACACCTTATCTACACATCCTCTACGACATCTGAAACCACACTGCTCTTCCCCAATCTGATGCTCTGTACATGCCTTAAACCCTCTCAATCAATACCCTCCCATATAATTTGCCAGGAATACTCAACAAACTTATACCTCTGTAATTTGAGCACTCACTCTTATCCCCTTTGCCTTTGTACAATGGCACTATGCACGCATTCCGCTAATCCTCAGGCACTTCACCATGAGTCATACATACATCAAATAACCTTACCAACCAGTCAATAATACAGTCACCCCCCTTTTTTAATAAATTCCACTGCAATACCATCCAAACCTGCTGCCGTCCCGGCTTTCATCTTCTGCAAAGCTTTTACTACATCTTCTCTGTTTACCAAATCAATTTCCCTAACCCTCTCACTTTGCACACCACCTCGACCAAAGCACCCTAAATCTGCCACTCTATCATATATGTATATATATATATATATATATATATATATATATATATATATATATATATATATATATATATATATATATATATATATATATAATATATATATATATATATATATATATATATATATATATATATATATATATATATATATATATATATATATATATATATGTATGTATATTTGCGTGTGTGGACGTATGTATATACATGTGTATGGGGATGGGTTGGGCCATTTCTTTCGTCTGTTTCCTTGCGCTGCCTCGCAAACGCGGGAGACAGCGACAAAGCAAAAAAAAAAAAAAAAAAAATATATATATATATATATATATATATATATATATATATATATATATATATATATATATATATATATATATATATATATATATATATATATATATAAATATATATATATATATATATATATATATATATATATATATATATATATATATATATATATATATATATATATTTTTTTTTTTTTTATACTTTGTCGCTGTCTCCCGCGTTTGCGAGGTAGCGCAAGGAAACAGACGAAAGAAATGGCCCAACCCCCCCCCCCCCATACACATGCACATACACACGTCCACACACGCAAATATACATACCTACACAGCTTTCCATGGTTTACCCCAGACGCTTCACATGCCTTGATTCAATCCACTGACAGCACGTCAACCCCTGTATACCACATCGCTCCAATTCACTCTATTCCTTGCCCTCCTTTCACCCTCCTGCATGTTCAGGCCCCGATCACACAAAATCTTTTTCACTCCATCTTTCCACCTCCAATTTGGTCTCCCTCTTCTCCTCGTTCCCTCCACCTCCGACACATATATCCTCTTGGTCAATCTTTCCTCACTCATTCTCTCCATGTGCCCAAACCATTTCAAAACACCCTCTTCTGCTCTCTCAACCACGCTCTTTTTATTTCCACACATCTCTCTTACCCTTACGTTACTTACTCGATCAAACCACCTCACACCACACATTGTCCTCAAACATCTCATTTCCAGCACATCCATCCTCCTGCGCACAACTCTATCCATAGCCCACGCCTCGCAACCATACAACATTGTTGGAACCACTATTCCTTCAAACATACCCATTTTTGCTTTCCGAGATAATGTTCTCGACTTCCACACATTTTTCAAGGCTCCCAAAATTTTCGCCCCCTCCCCCACCCTATGGTCCACTTCCGCTTCCATGGTTCCATCCGCTGACAGATCCACTCCCAGATATCTAAAACACTTCACTTCCTCCAGTTTTTCTCCATTCAAACTCACCTCCCAATTGACTTGACCCTCAACCCTACTGTACCTAATAACCTTGCTCTTATTCACATTTACTCTTAACTTTCTTCTTCCACACACTTTACCAAACTCAGTCACCAGCTTCTGCAGTTTCTCACATGAATCAGCCACCAGCGCTGTATCATCAGCGAACAACAACTGACTCACTTCCCAAGCTCTCTCATCCCCAACAGACTTCATACTTGCCCCTCTTTCCAGGACTCTTGCATTTACCTCCCTAACAACCCCATCCATAATCAAATTAAACAACCATGGAGACATCACACACCCCTGCCGCAAACCTACATTCACTGAGAACCAATCACTTTCCTCTCTTCCTACACGTACACATGCCTTACATCCTCGATAAAAACTTTTCACTGCTTCTAACAACTTGCCTCCCACACCATATATTCTTAATACCTTCCACAGAGCATCTCTATCAACTCTATCATATGCCTTCTCCAGATCCATAAATGCTACATACAAATCCATTTGCTTTTCTAAGTATTTCTCACATTCATTCTTCAAAGCAAACACCTGATCCACACATCCTCTACCACTTCTGAAACCGCACTGCTCTTCCCCAATCTGATGCTCTGTACATGCCTTCACCCTCTCAGTCAATACCCTCCCATATAATTTACCAGGAATACTCAACAAACTTATACCTCTGTAATATATATATATATATATATATATATATATATATATATATATATATATATATATATATATATATATATATATATATATATATATATATATATATTTTTTTTTTTTTTTTTTTTTTTTTTTTTTTTTTTTATACTTTGTCGCTGTCTCCCGCGTTTGCGAGGTAGCGCAAGGAAACAGACGAAAGAAATGGCCCCCCCCCCCCATACACATGTACATACACACGTCCACACACGCAAATATACATACCTACACAGCTTTCCATGGTTTACCCCAGACGCTTCACATGCCTTGATTCAATCCACTGACAGCACGTCAAACCCTGTATACCACATCGCTCCAATTCACTCTATTCCTTGCCCTCCTTTCACCCTCCTGCATGTTCAGGCCCCGATCACACAAAATCTTTTTCACTCCATCTTTCCACCTCCAATTTGGTCTCCCTCTTCTCCTCGTTCCCTCCACCTCCGACACATATATCCTCTTGGTCAATCTTTCCTCACTCATTCTCTCCATGTGCCCAAACCATTTCAAAACACCCTCTTCTGCTCTCTCAACCACGCTCTTTTTATTTCCACACATCTCTCTTACCCTTACGTTACTTACTCGATCAAACCACCTCACACCACACATTGTCCTCAAACATCTCATTTCCAGCACATCCATCCTCCTGCGCACAACTCTATCCATAGCCCACGCCTCGCAACCATACAACATTGTTGGAACCACTATTCCTTCAAACATACCCATTTTTGCTTTCCGAGATAATGTTCTCGACTTCCACACATTTTTCAAGGCTCCCAAAATTTTCGCCCCCTTCCCCACCCTATGATCCACTTCCGCTTCCATGGTTCCATCCGCTGACAGATCCACTCCCAGATATCTAAAACACTTCACTTCCTCCAGTTTTTCTCCATTCAAACTCACCTCCCAATTGACTTGACCCTCAACCCTACTGTACCTAATAACTTGCTCTTATTCACATTTACTCTTAACTTTCTTCTTCCACACACTTTACCAAACTCAGTCACCAGCTTCTGCAGTTTCTCACATGAATCAGCCACCAGCGCTGTATCATCAGCGAACAACAACTGACTCACTTCCCAAGCTCTCTCATCCACAACAGACTTCATACTTGCCCCTCTTTCCAGGACTCTTTCATTTACCTCCCTAACAACCACATCCATAAACAAATTAAACAACCATGGAGACATCACACACCCCTGCCGCAAACCTACATTCACTGAGAACCAATCACTTTCCTCTCTTCCTACACGTACACATGCCTTACATCCTCGATAAAAACTTTTCACTGCTTCTAACAACTTGCCTCCCACACCATATATTCTTAATACCTTCCACAGAGCATCTCTATCAACTCTATCATATGCCTTCTCCAGATCCATAAATGCTACATACAAATCCATTTGCTTTTCTAAGTATTTCTCACATACATTCTTCAAAGCAAACACCTGATCCACACATCCTCTACCACTTCTGAAACCGCACTGCTCTTCCCCAATCTGATGCTCTGTACATGCCTTCACCCTCTCAATCAATACCCTCCCATATAATTTACCAGGAATACTCAACAAACTTATACCTCTGTAATTTGAGCACTCACTCTTATCCCCTTTGCCTCTGTACAATGGCACTATGCACGCATTCCGCCAATCCTCAGGCACCTCACCATGAGTCATACATACATTAAATAACCTTACCAACCAGTCAACAATACAGTCACCCCCTTTTTTAATAAATTCCACTGCAATACCATCCAAACCTGCTGCCTTGCCGGCTTTCATCTTCCGCAAAGCTTTTACTACCTCTTCTCGGTTTACCAAATCATTTTCCCTAACCCTCTCACTTTGCACACCACCTCGACCAAAACACCCTATATCTGCCACTCTGTCATCAGACACATTCAACAAACCTTCAAAATACTCATTCCATCTCCTTCTCACATCACCACTACTTGTTATCACTATATATATATATATATATATATATATATATATATATATATATATATATATATATATATATATATATATATATATATATATATATATACATACATATATATATATACCCTCCCTGGGGATAGGGAAGAAAGAGTACTTCTCACGTATTCCCTGCGTGTCGTAGAAGGCGACTAAAAGGGAAGGGAGCGGGGGGGCTGGAAATCCTCCCCCCTCGTTTTTTTTTAATTTTCCAAAAGAAGGAACAGAGAATTGGGCCTGTTGAGGGTATTCCCTCAAAGGCCCAGTCCTCTGTTCTTAACGCTACCTCGCTAATGCGGGAAATGGCGAATAGTTTGAAAGAAAGAAAGATATATATATATATATATATATATATATATATATATATATATTTATATATATATATATATATATATATATATATATATATATATATATATATATATATATATATATATATATTTTTTTTTTTTTTTTTTGCTTTGTCGCTGTCTCCCGCGTTTGCGAGGTAGCGCAAGGAAACAGACGAAAGAAATAGCCCAACCCATCCCCATACACATGTATATACATACGTCCACACACGCAAATATACATACCTACACAGCTTTCCATGGTTTACCCCAGACGCTTCACATGCCTTGATTCAATCCACTGACAGCACGTCAACCCCGGTATACCACATCGCTCCAATTCACTCTATTCCTTGCCCTCTTTTCACCCTCCTGCATGTTCAGGCCCCGATCTCACAAAATCTTTTTCACTCCATCTTTCCACCTCCAATTTGGTCTCCCTCTTCTCATCGTTCCCTCCACTTCCGACACATATATTCTCTTGGTCAATCTTTCCTCACTCATTCTCTCCATGTGCCCGAACCATTTCAAAACACCCTCTTCTGCTCCCTCAACCACGCTCTTTTTATTTCCACACATCTCTCTTACCCTTACGTTACTTACTCGATCAAACCACCTCACACCACACATTGTCCTCAAACATCTCATTTCCAGCATATCCATCCTCCTGCGCACAACTCTATCCATAGCCCACGCCTCGCAACCATACAACATTCTTGGAACCACTATTTCTTCAAACATACTCATTTTTGCTTTCGAGATAATGTTCTCGACTTCCACACATTCTTCAAGGCTCCCAGAATTTTCGCCCCCTCACGCACCCTATGATCCACTTCCGCTTCCATGGTTCCATCCGCTGCCAGATCCACTCCCAGATATCTAAAACACTTCACTTCCTCCAGTTTTTCTCCATTCAAACTCACCTCCCAATTGACTTGACCCTCAACCCTACTGTACCTAATAACCTTGCTCTTATTCACATTTATTCTTAACTTTCTTCTTTCACACACTTTACCTAACTCAGTCACCAGCTTCTGCAGTTTCTCACATGAATCAGCCACCAGCGCTGTATCATCAGCGAACAACAACTGACTCACTTCCCAAGCTCTCTCATCCACAACAGACTTCATACTTGCCCCTCTTTCCAAAACTCTTGCATTCACCTCCCTAACAACCCCATCCATAAACAAATTAAACAATCATGGAGACATCACACACCCCTGCCGGAAACCTACATTCACTGAGAACCAATCACTTTCCTCCCTTCCTACACGTACACATGCCTTACATCCTCGATAAAAACTTTTCACTGCTTCTAACAACTTGCCTCCCACACCATATATTCTTAATACCTTCCACAGAGCATCTCTATCAACTCTATCATATGCCTTCTCCAGATCCATAAATGCTACATACAAATCCATTTGCTTTTCTAAGTATTTCTCACATACATTCTTCAAAGCAAACACCTGATCCACACATCCTCTACCACTTCTGAAACCACACTGCTCTTCCCCAATCTGATGCTCTGTACACGCCTTCACCCTGTCAATCAATATCCTCCCATATAATTTAACAGGAATTCTCAACAAACTTATACCTCTGTAATTTGAGCACTCACTCTTATCCCCTTTGCCTTTGTACAATGGCACTATGCACGCATTCCGCCAATCCTCAGGCACCTCACCATGAGTCATACATACATTAAATAACCTTACCAACCAGTCAACAATACAGTCACCCCCTTTTTTTAATAAATTCCACTGCAATACCATCCAAACCTGCTGCCTTGCCGGCTTTCATCTTCCGCAAAGCTTTTACTACCTCTTCTCTGTTTACCAAATCATTTTCCCTAACCCTCTCACTTTGCACACCACCTCGACCAAAACACCCTATATCTGCCACTCTATCATCAAACACATTCAACAAACCTTCAAAATACTCATTCCATCTCCTTCTCACATCACCACTACTTGTTATCACCTCCCCATTTGCGCCCTTCACTGAAGTTCCCATTTGCTCCCTTGTCTTACGCACTTTATTTACCTCCTTCCAGAACATCTTTTTATTCTCCCTAAAATTTAATGATACTCTCTCACCCCAACTCTCATTTGCCCTTTTTTTCACCTCTTGCACCTTTCTCTTGACCTCCTGTCTCTTTCTTTTATACATCTCCCACTGAATTGCATTTTTTCCCTGCAAATATCGTCCAAATGCCTCTCTCTTCTCTTTCACTAATACTCTTACTTCTTCATCCCACCACTCACTACCCTTTCTAATCAACCCACCTCCCACTCTTCTCATGCCACAAGCATCTTTTGCGCAATCCATCACTGATTCCCTAAATACATCCCATTCCTCCCCCACTCCCCTTACTTACATATATATATATATATATATATATATATATATATTATTTTTTTTGCTTTGTCGCTGTCTCCCGCGTTAGCGAGGTAGCACAACGAAACAGACGAAAGGAATGGACCAACCCACCCACATACACATGTATATGCATACACGTCCACATATGCACATATACATACCTATACATCTCAACGTATACATATATATATACACGTGTATATAATTCATACTGTCTGCCTTTATTCATTCCCATCGCCACCACGCCACGCATGGAATAACAGCCCCCTCCCCCCTCTTGTGTGCGAGGTAGCGCTAGGAAAAGACAACAAAGGCCACATTCGCTCACACTCAGTCTCTAGCTGTCATGTAATAATGCACCGAAACCACAGCTCCCTTTTCACATTTAGGCCAAACAGACGTTTCCATGGTTTATCCCATACGCTTCACATACCAGGGTTCAATCCATTAACAGCACGTCAACCCCGGGATACCACATCGTTCCAATTCACTCTATTCCTTGCATGCCTTTCAACCTCCTGCAGGTTCAGGCACCGATCAGTCAAAATCGTTTTCTCTCAATCTTTCCACCTCCAATTTGGTCTCCCACTTCTCGTTTCCTCCACCTCTGGCATATATATACTATTGGTCAATCTTTCCTCACTCATTCTCTCCATGTGACCAAACCATTTCAAAACACCCTCTTCTGCTCTCTCAACCACACTCTTTTTATTACCACACGTCTCTCTTACCCTATTATAACTTACTCGATCAAACCATCTCACACCACATACTGTTCTCAAACATCTCATTTCCAGCACATCCACCCTCCTGCGCACAACTCTATCCATAGCCCACGCCTCGCAACCATACAACATTGTTGCTACCACTATTCCTTCAAACATAACCATTTTTGCTTTCCGAGATAATGCTCTCGACTTCCACACATTTTTCAACTCTAACAGAACTTTCACCCCCTCCCCCATCCAATGATTTACCTGTGCTTCCATGGTTCTATCCGCCGCCAAATCAACTCCCGATATCTAAAACACTTCACTTCCTACAGGTTTTGTCCATTCAAACTTACCTCCCAGTTAATTTGTCCCTCAACCCTACTGTACCGAATAACCTTGCTCTTATTCATATTTACTCTCAGCTTTCTTCTTTCACATACTTAACCAAACACAGTCACCAGCTTCTGCAGTTCCTCAAACGAATCAGCCACCAGCGCTGTATCATCAGCGAACAACAACTGACTCACTTCACAAGCCCTCTCATCAATAGCAGATTTCATACTTGCCCCTGTTTCCAAAACTCTTGCATTCACCTCCCTAACAACCCCATCCTTGAAACAAATTAAACAACCATGGAGACATTACACACCCCTGCCGCAAACGTATATTCACTGAGAACGAATCACTTTCCTCTCTTCCGACACGTACACATGCCTTACATCCTCGATAAAAACTTTTCACTGCTTCTAACAACTTGCCTCTCACATAATATATCTCTATCATCTCTATTATATGCCTTCTCCAGATCCATAACGGCTGCATACAAATCCATTTGTTTTTCTATATATTTATCACATACATTCTTCAAAGCAATCACCTGATCCACACGTCCTCTACCACTCTGAAACCACACTGCTCTTCCCCAATCTGATTCTCTGTACATGCCTTCACCCTCTCAATTAATATCCTCATATATAATTTCCCAGGAATACTTAACAAACTTATACCTCTGTAATTTAAGCAATCACCTTTATCCCCTTCGCCTTTGCACAATGGCACTATGCAAGCATTCCGCCAAATCTCAGGATTTCATCATGAGACACACATACATGAAATAACCTTACCAACCAGTCAACAATACAGTCACTCCTTTTTTAATAAATTCTACTGCAATATCATCCAAACCCGCTGCCTTGCCGGCTTTCAGCTTCCGCAAAACTTTAACTACCTCTTCTCTGTTTACCAAATCATTTTCCCTAACCCTCTCACATTGCACACCACCTCGACCAAAACACCCGATATCTGCCACTCTATCATCAAACATATTCAACAAACCCTCAAAATGCTCACTCCATCTGATTATCACATCACCACTACGTGTTATCACCTAACCATCAGTCCCCTTCACTGAAGTTCCCATTTATTCCCTTCTCTTACTCACTTTATTTACCACCTGCTAAAACATCATTTTACTTAGCCTAAAATTTAATGAAAATATCTCACCTCAACTCACATTTCCCCTCTTTTCCATCTCTTGCACCTTTCTCTTGACCTCATGCTTCTTCTTTTTATACATCTCCCAGTCATTTGCATTATTTTTTTGCAAAAAACGTCCAAATGCTTCTCTCTTCTCTTTCACTAATAATCTTACTTCTTCATCCAACCACCCACTACCCTTTCTAATCTGCCCACCTTCCACGCTTCTCATGGCACAAGCATCTTTTGCACAAGCCATCACTGCTTCCCTAAATACATCCAATTCCTCTCTCACTCCCGGTACGTCCTTTGTTCTCACCTTTTTCAACTCTGTACTCAGTCTCTCCTAGTACTTCCTCACACAAGTCTCTTCCCGAGCTCACTTACTCTCACCACTCTCTTCACCCCAATATCCTCTCTTCTTTTCTGAAAATCTCTACAAATTTTCACATTCTCCTCAACAAGATAATGATCAGACATCCCTCCAGTTGCACCTCTCAGCACATTAACATCCAAAAGTCTCTCTTTCGCGCGCCTATCAATTAACACGTAATCCAATAACGCTCTCTGGCCATCTCTCCTACTTACATACGTATACTTATTTGTATCTCTCTTTTTAAACCAGGTATTCCCAATCACCAGTCCTTTTTCAGCACATAAATTTACAAGCTCTTCAACATTACCATTTACAACATTGAACACCCCATGTATAACAATTATTCCCTCAACTGCCACATTACTCACCTTTGCATTCAAATCACCCATCACTATAACCCGGTCTTGTGTATCAAAACCACTAACACACTGATTCAGCTGCTCCCAAAACACTTGCTTCTCATGATCTTTCTTCTAATGCCCAGGTGCATATGCACCAATAATCACCCACCTCTCTCCATCAACTTTCAGTTTTACCCATATCAATCTAGAATTTACTTTCTTACACTCTATCACATACTCTCACCACACCTGTTTCAGGAGTAGTGCTACTCCTTCCCTTGCTGTTGTCCTCTCACTAACCCCTGACTTTACTCCCAAGACATTCCGAAACCACTCTTCCCCTTTACTCTTGAGCTTCATTTCACTCAGAGCCAAAACATCCAGGTTCCTTTTCTCAAGCATACTAGCTATCTCTCGTTTTTTCTCATCTTGGTTACATCCACACACATTTAGACACCGCAATATGAGCCTTCGAGGAGGATGAGCACTCCCAGCGTGACTCCTTCTTCTGTTTCCCCTTTTAGAAAGCTAAAAATACAAAGAGGGGAGGGTTTTTAGCCCCCCGCTAGATTTAAGCAATATGGGAAGTAAAGTAAAATTATTGTTAAAGGGGAGAACTAAAAGATTCTTGGTGTCAATGGGAGGTTTGGGCTGATCTCTGTAAAATGATTTCTCTGCTAACTTAAGGGATTTATCAATGAAAGATATAGGGTACTTTAACTTAGATCCAATAGAATATATCCTCTCAAACTCATGATACATATGCGATAGTTTCTACTTTCGTGCTATGATAAACACATGATAATGTTCCCTCGGAAGTATCAGGTAGCGTTCACACCATTAACATTGTGGAACATATTGACCGTAATGTGTCTTTAACAGTATCACAAGAAAATCTCCATTGTTTCTGCCCCTTGCTGTGAAAGCAACTGTTTCCCACTCGACTGTAACTTATGACACCTTTGGTGAGAAATATGAACTCAAGTCTTGCGTTTCAAAATGAGACCAATAGTACTAAAGTTTCTTTTCCTAATCCTAACCTTTGACATCTCATTGTATGATTGATCTATGGTGATTTCCCTATTGTAGCTTCTGACACCTCACTGTATGATTAATCTATGGTGACTTCCTTATCCTAGCCATGACACCTCACTGTATGTATAATAAAAGGTGACAACTACAGGAGTGGTCTGGTTGATGCTCACTCTCAGCATCATGTTGTGGGCCATTGGTCTATGGCTGCTTCAAAGAACGTGGTTATCGGTGTTCAGCGAGCATTGTGTCCACCTGACATCTGCATTCTTCTACAGCTGGAGCATCTTGATGCAGCAGAATTGGCTCGCTGACCCTCCTGCCAACACGAGTGGCCGGGTTAGTGGTCTATATCTCTTAACACAGTCATAAGTTAAAAAGGCTCAGGAAAGATATTCATGCAAGAAGAAACAACTGGGATCTTCGAATTTGTTTGTGATAGTGGATGATATCAGAAACTCTCAGATTAGTGTGGTGATGGCAGTAAGGTATACAGATATCATAACTGAAATAAAAAATCTGCAAATTGCTAATGCGGCTTAGAAGGCGAAAATATTGTAGGTTGTGAACTTGAAGCGAAAGGCTGATCAAGTCTTCTGTTAAACGTGTCTATCCTCCTGCTTTCAGTCATTATACTTAGTAAATCGTTCTTTACGTTAACAATCTTGTTTGAGGACAAGTACTTAGCCTCATTAGAGGTAAAAAGATTGCCCAAGATTTTTCTTTTCGGTTATGGCAAGTGAAATAAGACCAATTAAGTCTAAGATAGCTTGATAGCGCAATGTTATCAAAACCTTTAATAACTATGAATGCTTGTGCTAGATCATCTCCCATCTTTCTCTTTTCCAAGTTAAATACAATGAAGTCGTTTACTCGGCTCCCATGGGATTTGTTTCTCAGTCCGCGTATCATTGTGATAGTTCTTTCCTTTCTCTTAGTATCTTTTTCATGGAGACCAAAACTGAAAACAATATTCAAAATGGTGACGCCCTGGTGAATAGTAGAGAGTGAAGATGATTTCCATAGTCTTAGAATCGAAAGCCCCTTTGGTGAATACGAGTTTTCTTCACTCATTTCACTCCTGTGCACTGCTTACTTCATCCTAGGTCATCAGGGAGCATTAACTCGTCTTTCTCCTAATTTTCCTTTTACAGTTCAACAGAAATTAATGCAGCTTACCTTTTCGTCTTTACTGCCGATATGTGAAACTTTGCAATAATTGTCAAAATTCATTTGTTACGAGCCTGATCATTAGTTCCTATTTGAAGTTACAGACGTTTAGATTCATTTATAGATTGATAGGCTAGCTTACCATCGTTTGCGAATTCTGATATCTTACAATGTAGCTTATCATCAATATCATTCACGTAAATGAAAACTAGATTCTGTCACAAGACTGATCCCTGTAACATTCTACTTGTCACGTCTAACTATTCTGAGCCTTGACCATCACAACTCTTTGTTTACAGCCAGTCAGCCAGGTTTCCTATCCATTGAAGTATAACTCTGTCAGTGATATGTGGTTTAATTTTTACTAGAAACCGTTGATGTGTATATGTAATAAATCAAGCAGATTATTTTCAATTTTCGAACAATTTTGTCGACAACCATATTGAAAAGCATTCATGTAGTGTTGGTCCTCTAAGTGATTGTCAATTGTTTCAGATAATGTTTTCCATAAGTTATTCAATTACAGACGTTATGCTAATTGCACGATAGTTTCCGAGTATTGACTTATCACCTGTTCTGTTGGATGGTGATGTGGCATTGGCAAATTTCCATTCACACGGAACTTTTCCCATGGCAAATAACTTGTTGAAAAGGGCAGTCAGAGGTTCAGTTTTTCGCCTCGCTCGTTAACCTCGGATAAATCTTACCTGGTCCTGCCGCTATTTTCTTTCATTCTGTTTATTACTTGTAGCAGAATATAACTGGATTCAGAACATGAGTTATGTTTTCGATCTTAGATGCAGATGCTAAATAGTCATTTAAATATTTTTTCATAGCTTCGCTCCTAAACCAAGTCATCGTTTACCGCAATCAATGGACCAGTTGACTGGGCAAAGACTTGATTATAACATAGCAAAGAGATTTCTTAGTTTTTTTCGGCAATATATGTTCCATACTACTGTTTACCTTGTCATATAAATCTTTTTGTTTCTAAACTCACAGTAACATGATCCGCTCCCTTATGTTTGTCATTGGTCTCTTTTGGTTTCTTATGAGCAATTTTCTTACATAACAGGCATTACTTTACTTCATTGTCCTGTTACCTTGGTGTCGTTTTAGAGAAAAACTTTACTATGCTTTGACACATTCATCCCCACTACTGCTTTGAAAGTTCTTCTGAAGCTTTTCCTAGTTTAAAATCTCGGATTTCCTGACCACATCATTCTAGATTTGCCTCTCATAAGCAAAGTGAAGTTTATTAAAATATGCAAGTTTAAAATCTTGCATCTTTTTTATCATAATGTTGACCAACAATTCATGCAGTTGCCTAGTGACGGCAAAGGTCATTTTTCGGTGATCACCTGTACCAAACTTTTCCTCAGTTTCAACATTATTCGCAAAATCCTCATTCTGTGGCCATAACTAAATCTATTATATTCTCATCGTGGGTAGATCTTTCGACTATTTGGAACATGTCACTATCAAGCAAGTTTAGGCGTTACTGGAAAGGGATTACCTTCACTTAGATGCCGGTGTGTTAAAGTCTCCAACTATGATAGAATCGTGTTCATTACAGATTGCTACTAACTGATGATGAAAGTTTTCCTCTACCTCTGGTGCCTTCTAATGCTATTCTCTTTATTTTTTCATAAAGTGACCGACATGACCCAGGCAAAGAAATGCCTTAATCAAAGCCACCTCGGGTGAAAGAGAAGATTGAAAGAAGCAGGTAGAAATGGATCAGGGTCCCACAAGTTGTTGTAGATCTGAAAAGTGAATAAAGGTTGTATAAAGATGGAAAGACAAAAGGAAGAGAATTCCACAGCTCAGCTGTTCGAGGGAAGAAATAGGCAACATAACAGCCAGTTCACACAAAAGCCGAAGGAAGCAGAAGTCAAACTACTGCCACGGGTCCAAACCTTAGTGGCAGTTCGGAAGAACAATGGCAAAACTATAACCTATGAAGTATAATTGGAGCGGCAACGTAGTGGAATAAAGAAGTAGAAGGTTGAGGAGAGGTGATGCCAGGAGAATTAATGATGACGGAAGACTGTTGATTTCACTTTCGTTAATAAAGAGGTGGAGAGTACGGAAAAAAATATTCCTAGCTAAGAAAAAGCTGCCCAAAAGATAGATAATTACGGCACCTGGACAACACTCACAGCTTTTGGGAAACTGGTTTTGTGATGATTATGTGGGGTTTCCAGGATAAAGTGGAGGATATGGCTATACCCAACATGCTTGTGTTTTTACAGGGTTGAATTGTGGTGTTCTATGATTGAACAGATGGAAACAGATGATTCTTAGAAAGAGATATTGGGAGAAATTTCTTATTAGCACTATTGCATTTTGCAAGATTACGAGAAAGAGAATGTGTATTAAAAGATGAGTGGGAAAAAAGTGAGTTGAAGAATGAAAAGTATAATCATCAGCACAAGAGTGAAGAATGTTAGAAGCAGAAAAGATATTATTTATTGAAAGAAAAAAGAGAGTAGGTGACATGACAGGACCCTGAGGAACACCAATGTTGATACGAAAAGTGGGTGGAGTCGCTTCAGTGACGACTACTGCGATGGAAAGGCCAAAGAAAAAACTATGCGTAAGAGAAAAGAGAGAAGCAGTAAAACTAAAGAAGGGAGAATTATGCCCTATCCTATCAAATGCCTCGGGGATGTCGAAAGTTACTGCAGAAGTTTCATCAAATTTTCTGGGAGAGGAGGACCAGAGGTGAGTCACATAAGAGAGAAGATAACCAGTAAACCTAAAACTACGAAATCCTTACTGGTGATCTGAAGAAGAGGATGGAATACTAAGTGCTTGAGCAAATAACAATTTTAGAGAGGTTTGATATTATGGAGATAACTGAGGTGAGAGCTATGAGGCGTGGTTGGAGAGGTCATTGCAGTCATACTTGTTAGGGATGGGCTGCACCGAAGCGTGCTTCCAAGGGGAAGGAAAAGTCTGAGTTTTTAGACAAAGGAGAAAAAAAAATAATAGAACAAATATTGGTGCTGACTCAGAGTGACATTGACACAGAACACGGTAAGGTATGACGTCTGATCTTATTTACCATGATCAGGGAAATTCTCTGGAAGAAGGCTATCTTAATTTCACCAGAAAAGGAGTCAACATAATCAATGGCTATAACATCTTTCATTACAGGAAGAGGATGAGCTTAAACAAAAAGCGAGACACTACTTCCTACTTGAATTTCTCTATCATTGCTAAACAGAATGTAGCCTGGAACTATGTATTCGACGACGTTATCACCATCTGTGCTACCTTCCCAAGATTCATGAGCAATAATTCACATCATGATATCCTGCTAATGTTGTTGACTGTCTCTTATATTTTGCAGCTTATACCCCGAGCGTTAACATGAAATATCTTATATGATAATGAGAACCTATTTCGAGGAGTACTTACGGAGGAAGATGGGATCGTCTCCACACACACTGCTTTTTTCTTTCTTTTTTTTTTTTTTCTAAGCCAAACGCTCGTGTAGATCCACAAAGGAGCATACCAAAATGAGCAGCTCCCAGTTTATTCAAGTGTAGTCCGTCCATCATATACATGTCAGACTGCATGTAGAAATGCTGCTACATGAGCTCAACGTCCGACTGAAAATAAAGGTTCGGTGGTCTGTTATCTAGATGTAACCGGTGCCGATCCTATGACGAACTGAAATCATAATGTTATTAGTTTTATCTTGGAAATGTTGACTAATCCGGTGATATTTCTCCATCAGCTCCTTCAATCTCTCCTTCAATACATTACTAACACCCACGTGGCAAATAACAAATGTAGAATCATTGGTTACACCGCAAACTTCCTATAAAGCATCGGTCACATCATCTACCCTGGCACTTGGAAAAATAAAGTTTACGTTGTGAAAGGTTCCTGGCGCAGAATTCGTCCAGCTGTCCTCGGATCATAGAGCTGTCGACGAGCCTCATCTCATGTTCGCTATCCTGGAGATCATACGAAACCTGAAATCGACTTTTAGTCATTATTTGCATCAAAGGTAAACGCTTAAGGGCTTAACGCCTCGTTGCACTACCTGGAAGAGTCGGCTTTACTTGGTGAGAGAAGAAGGATCACTCTTGGGTATCTCAGCACCCACAGTGCCGCCTCCTGACACTGATGGCTCACTTCTTGATGCCTCACCAAGCTGGATTAGAAAACATCCTGAAGGAGTTCTACACCGTGGGCTAGAGCAGTCATTTCGTCAATAGCTGGAGCCAGCTTTTCCTCGAGAGTCCATACGTCCACTTTCCCTATAATGTCTCTTTCTGCACAGATCCTGCATCCTCTCCATTTTTCTAACCTTTTCATGAACTGGACCGTCAATTTCCACAATTGTTCTGACTGTACCAGTTCATAGTATTCTTTTTACAGCTTCACTCACTTCTCTGTGTACTTCTGTTTCAGTGTCCTAAGGTCTAAGTGCCACTGCACCAGTCTTTTTGCTCTAAGAGTGTTGACGTATCCCAGACAATGCACCTGTTCCCCTCCCTGCCAACTGCTTTCATGTCTTCCTGCTCAACAACCTCGAGGACATCTAACTTAAACCTTTCCGGCCGTTTTTGCTATTCAATCATTCTACTTTCCCACCCTCGGTTATATATCTGCAAAAGATCCTCAACTAAATGGATTTTGTGTTCGTTCTTTTCGTTACCATTTCATAGATAAGTTCCCTCTCCTACGTGGCGACGCTTCTGTACCTGGTGATTGACCTCCCAACTTCTTTTTCTCCTTCACCAGCAGCATCAACTATGCTCCTGCCTCTCAATAGTTTCTATTAACTTTTTCCAGCCATATTGTCTCTATTGATTCATTATTTATTTATTTCCGGTCGCTAAGTCATCCGATTTTATTCATTACTGAATGCTCAAGGAACCAATGTAGAATTTAAAGATAAACTTCAAGAGAAGCGAACAGGCTTAAGTGTGGACTGATTTGCTGGTGTCAATATCCTTCCCTTGTTCATGGTTCCGTATTCTCTTGCTTCACAGAACACTACGGGTCTTCATTTGTTCCTCTAGTCTTCTATTAACAACACTTGGTTTATTTTCCTGACCTAAAACAGAATCTATCTGGAAAAAACACTGCGGCTGATCACATCATACGGTTCAATTCTGAAAAGATAAATAATATCTTCTGCTCACCTTTACTGCTGCGCTCCTTTATAAAACTGAATTCATATAATGCCTAACTCACATTATGCCATTTACTACGGATATCTTTCGGTTATTAATTCTTTACATAAACTATTATCTATATCTTCGTCTACTGACTGTGACAACACTGCTCACATTCAATTTGAAACCTCTGGTCTTGCCACCTTCACTGCTACACTACTGCTCAGCCTCCACAGTGAATGGTTGTAGTTCAGAGGTGTTTCAGTCAGTGGCCTTCTATATTCTACTCCCATACGTTGCTTTAGATAGGCGCGCCTGCACACCTGTAGTCCATCTGAACCTTGGACGAAAGTGATACCGATCGTGGATGACGTCCAGTGTGTGTGTGTGTGTTGTGTGTGTGTGTGTGTGTGTGTGTGTGTGTGTGTGTGTGTGTGTTGTGTGTGTGTGGGTGTGTGTGTGTGTGTGTGTCTGTCTGTCTGTCTGTCTGTCTGTCTGTCTCTCTTTCTGTCTGCCTGTCTGTCTGTGTAAGTAAGAATCTTTAATTATGATTTCATGTCTTGATCAGTAGATCCACGTGCCCGTAGCAGGACCTGGCACTCTACTGTTGATGATTCGTCGTCATATAACGTGTGTGACCCACCCAGGTGTTGGTGGGTGTGTGGCTGGCCGCATGCCTGATCCTGAACACGGCTTACCGCTCCTCCCTGGTGGCTCACCTCATCGTCCAGGACAAGGACGCTGAGATCAACACCTTCCACGACCTGTTGGCTCGTGATGGATGGCAGTGGGGAACATCTCGCGTGGGCGACGTTCTATCCATATATTTCCGGTCAACACCAGAACCTGGTGCTCAGGAGGTGCTCGAAAACATGCAGGCAAGTGTGTTTGTCCATACTACTGCACTATATGATGACCCTACTACTGCACCATATGATGACCCTACTACTGCACTATATGATGACCCTACTACTGCACCATATGATGACCCTACTACTGCACTATATGATGACCCTACTACTGCACTATATGATGACCCTACTACTACACTATATGATGACCCTACTACTGCACCATATGATGACCCTACTACTGCACTATATGATGACCCTAATACTGCACTATATGATGACCCTACTACTGCACTATATGATGACCCTACTACTGCACCATATGATGACCCTACTACTGCACCATATGATGACCCTACTACTGCACTATATGATGACCCTACTACTGCACTATATGATGACCCTACTACTGCACTATATGATGACCCTACTACTGCACCATATGATGACCCTACTACTGCACTATATGATGACCCTACTACTGCACTATATGATGACCCTACTACTACACTATATGATGACCCTACTACTGCACTATATGATGACCCTACTACTGCACTATATGATGACCCTACTACTGCACTATATGATGATGTTATATTCATAATATTATAATAAAGACACAGAATTCCTGGGCATTAACATCATGCATTTGATATTCATAGAACTTTACCTAATTAGAAATTCAATTTACTTTAATATCATTAGTTAAATCATATATCAATAGTTTCAGTTGTATATTCCTTTCGTAAAGAAATGGAACAAAGAAAAATATATAAAGCGGAATTTTCCCAAGACAATAAGATCTGAATTGATTCTTTAATCCACTTAATATAAATCTTTTCTTGAAACTACACAGCTGATTATCCTCTCGTCATTTTCGCTTAAAGAAATGAAGAACATACAAGAACCTAACAATAGTGAACATATTAATAGTGTGTTTGAATTGGAAAGATATCGAGCCATTCTGTGAAATTGAACTGATAAATACATATATATATATATAGATATATATATATATATATATATATATATATATATATATATATTTATATTTTTTTTTTTTTTTTTATACTTTGTCGCTGTCTCCCGCGTTTGCGAGGTAGCGCAAGGAAACAGACGAAAGAAATGGCCCAACCCCCCCCCATACACATGTATATACATACGTCCACACACGCAAATATACATACCTACACAGCTTTCCATGGTTTACCCCAGACGCTTCACATGCCTTGATTCAATCCACTGACAGCACGTCAACCCCGGTATACCACATCGCTCCAATTCACTCTATTCCTTGCCCTCCTTTCACCCTCCTGCATGTTCAGGCCCCGATCACACAAAATCTTTTTCACTCCATCTTTCCACCTCCAATTTGGTCTCCCTCTTCTCCTCGTTCCCTCCACCTTCGACACATATATCCTCTTGGTCAATCTTTCCTCACTCATTCTCTCCATGTGCCCAAACCACTTCAAAACACCCTCTTCTGCTCTCTCAACCACGCTCTTTTTATTATATATATATATATATATATATATATATATATATATATATATATATATATATATATATATATATTGTATTGTAGTTGTTTATGGTGAAGCTGTCATGTTTTGTAAATGTGTGTGTATGAAGTTACATAGTTTATATGTTTATATATTAACAGCTTATTCTAAATTTTGATTACAAATACATTACAGATTATCCCTGGGGATAGGGGAGAAAGAATACTACCCACGCATCTCCTGCGCGTCGTAGAAGGCGACTAAGAGGAGCAGGAGTGGGAGGCTGGAAATCCTCCTCTCCTGTTTTATTACTTTCCAAAGGAAGGAACAGAGGAAGGAGCCAATTGAGGATATTCCTCTAAGGCTCAGTCTTCTGTTCTTGATGCTACCTTGCTAAGGCAGGAAACGGCAAACAGGTATGAAAGAAAGAAAAGAAGATATATATATATATATATATATATATATATATATATATATATATATATATATATATATATATATATATATATATATATAAAATATATATATATGTATATATATATATATATATATATATATATATATATATATATATATATATATATATTTTTTTTTTTTTTTTTTTCATTATACTTTATCGCTGTCTCCCGCGTTAGCGACGTAGCACAAGGAAAACAGACGAAAGTATGGCACAACCAATCCACATACAAATCTATATACATACACGCCCAAACACGCACATATACATATATATGCATTTCAACGTATACATATACATACACAGACATATACATATATACACAAGTACATATTCATACTTGTTGCCTTTATCCATTCCCTTCGTCACACAGCCAACATAGGCCCATAGCCTAGCGGTAGCATTCCCGCCTGTGGCACAGAAGTCCCGGGTTCGATCCTGGCTGTTGGAGGTTTATATGTTCTATGAAGGTGAGCGTTAATATGCACTTTATTCGTATATTATATATATATATAAATCATGAGAGGGAAGTGTTTTAGGAGAAGCTGAATGAGTGTGTTAGTGGTTTTGATGCACAAGACCGGGATATAGTGATGGGTGTTTTGAATGCAAAGGTGAGTAATGTGGCAGTTGAGGGAATAATTGGTATACATGGGGTGTTCAGTGTTGTAAATGGAAATGGTGAAGAGCTTGTAGAATTATGTGCTGAAAAAGGACTGGTGATTGGGATTACTTGGTTAAAAAACCGAGATATACATAACTATACGTATGTAAGTAGGAGAGATGGCCAGAGAGCGTTATTGGATAACTTGTTAATTGACAGGCGCTCGAAAGAGAGACTTTTGGATGTTAATGTGCTGAGAGGTGCAACTGGAGGGATGTCTGATCATTATCTTGTGGAGGCGAAGGTGAAGATTTGTATGGGTTTTCAGAAAAGAAGAGAGAATGTTGGGGTGAAGAGGGTGGTGAGAGTAAGTGAGCTTGGGAAGGAAACTCATGTGAGGAAGTACCAGGAGAGACTGAGTACAGAATAGAAAAGGGTGAGAACAAAGGGGGTAAGGGGAGTGGGGGAGTTATGGGATGTATTTAGGGAAGCAGTGATGGCTTGCGCAAAAGATGCTTGTGGCATGAGAAGCGTGGGAGGTGGGTTGATTAGAAAGGGTAGTGAGTGGTGGGATGAAGAAGTAAGATTATTAGTGAAAGAGAAGAGAGAGACATTTGGACGATTTTTGCAGGGAAAAAATGCAATTCAGTGGGAGATGTATAAAAGAAAGAGGCAGGAGGTGAAGAGAAAGGTGCAAGAGGTGAAAAAGAGGGCAAATCAGAGTTGGGGTGAGAGAGTATCATTAAATTATAGGGAGAATAAAAAGATGTTCTGGAAGGAGGTAAATAAAGTCCGTAAGACAAGGGAGCAAATGGGAAATTCAGTGAAGGGGGCTAATGGGGAGGTGATAACAAGTAGTGGTGATGTGAGAAGGAGATGGAGTGAGTATTTTGAAGGTTTGTTGAATGTGTTTGATGATAGAGTGGCAGATATAGGGTGTATTGGTCGAGGTGGTGTGCAAAGTGAGAGGGTAAGGGAAAATGATTTGGTAAACAGAGAAGAGGTTGTAAAAGCTTTCCGGAAGATGAAAGCCGGCAAGGCAGCAGGTTTGGATATTATTGCAGTGGAATTTATTAAAAAAGGGGGTGACTGCATTGTTGAATAGTTGGTAAAGTTATTTAATGTATGTATGATTCATGGTGAGGTGCCTGAGGATTGACGGAATGCTTGCATAGTGCCATTGTACAAAGGCAAAGGGGATAAGAGTGAGTGCTCAAATTACAGAGGTATAAGTTTGTTGAGTATTCCTGGTATATTATATGGGAGGGTAATGATTGAGAGGGTGAAGGCATGTACAGAGCATCAGATTTGGGAAGAGCAGTGTGATTTCAGAAGTGATAGAGGATGTGTGGATCAGGTGTTTGCTTTGAAGAATGTATGTGAAAAATACTCAGAAAAGCAAATGGATTTGTAAGTAGCATTTATGGATCTGGAGAAGGCATATGATAGAGTTGATAGAGATGCTCTGTGGAAGGTATTAAGAGTATATGGTGTGGGAGGCAAGCTGTTAGAAGCAGTGAAAAGTTTTTATCGAGGATGTAAGGCACATGTATGTGTAGGAAGAGAGGAAAGTGATTGGTTCTCAGTGAATGTAGGTTTGCGGCAGAGGTGTGTGATGTCTCCATGGTTGTTTAATTTGTTTATGGATGGGGTTGTTAGGGAGGTGAATGCAAGAGTTTTGGAAAGAGGGACATGTATGCAGTCTCTTGGTGGACAAATATCCTATTGGTTAAAATTTCCTCACTTATTCTCTCCATGTGACCAAACCATTTCAAAACACCTCCTTCTGCTCTCTCAATCATAATCTTTTTATTTCCACACATCTTTCTTACCCTTACATTACTTACTCGATCAAATGACCTAACACCACATATTGTCCGCAAACATCTCATTTCCAGCACATCCACCCTGCTGCGCACAACTCTATCCATAGCTCACGATTCGCAACTATCGAGCATTCTTGGAACAACTATTTCTTCAAATATACCCATTTTTGCTTTCCGTGATAATGTTCTCGACTTCCAAACATTCTTCAAGGATCCCAGGATTTTCGCCTCCTCCCCCACCCTATGAGTCACTTCCGCTTCCATGGTTCCATCCGCTGCCAGATCCACTCCCAGATATCTAAAACACTTTATTTCCTCCAGCTTTTCTACATTCAAACTTACCTCCCAATTGACTTGACCTTCAACCATACTGTACCTATTAACCTTGCTCTTATTCACATTTACTCTCAACTTTCTTCTTTCACACACTTTACCAAACTCAGTCTCCAGCTTCTGCAGTTTCTCACGTGAATCAGCCTCCAGCGCTGTATCATCATCGAACAACAACTGACTCACTTCCCAAGCTCTCTCATCCACAAGAGACTGCATTCTTGCCCCTCTTTCCAAAACTCTTGCATTCACCTCCCTAACAACCCCATCCATAAACAAATTAAACAACCATGGAGACATCACACACCCCTGCCACAAACCTACATTCACTGAGAACCAATCACTTTCCTCTCTTCCTACACGTACACATGCGTTACATCCTCGATAAAAACTTTTCACTGCTTCTAACAACTTGCCTCCCACACCATATATTCTTCATACTTTCCACAGAGCATCTCTATCATCTCTATCATATGCCTTCTCCATATCCATAAATGCTACATACAAATCCATTTGCTTTTCTAAGTATTTCTCACATACATTCATAAAAGCAAACACCTCATCCACACATCCTCTACCACTTCTGAAACCACACTCCTCTTCCCAAATCTGATGCTCTGTACATGCCTTCACCCTCTCAATCAATACCCTCCCATATAATTTACCAGGAGTACTCAACAAACTTATTCCTCTGTAATTTGAGTACTCACTCTTATCCTCTTTGACTTTATACAATGGCACTATGCACGCATTCCGCCAATCCTCAGGAACCTCACCATGAATCATACATACATTAAGTAACCTTACCAACCAGTCAACAATACAATCACGCTCTTTTTTAATAAATTCCACTGCAACACCATCCAAACCTGCAGCCTTGCCGGCTTTCATCTTCAGCAAATCTTTTACTACCTCTTCTCTGTGTACCAACTCATTTTCCCTACTCTCTCACTTTGGACACCACCTCGACAAAAACACCCTATATCTGCCACTCTATCATCAAACACATTAAGCAAACCTACAAAATACTCACTCCATCTCCTTCTCACTTCACCACTACTTGTTATCACCTCCCCATTAGCCCCCTTCACTGAAATTCCCATTTGCTCCCTTGTCTTACGCACTTTATTTACCTCCTTCCAAATTATCTTTTTATGCTCCCTAAAATTTAATGATACTCTCTTACCCCAACTCTCATTTGCACTCTCTTTCAACTCTTGCACCTTTCTCCTGACCTCCTGTCTCTTTCTTTTATACATATCCCACTCATTTGCATTTTTTCCCTGCAAAAACCGTCCAAATACCTCTCTCTTCTCTTTCACTAATAATCTTATTTCTTCATCCCACCACTCACTACCCTTTCTAATCAACCCACCTCCCACGTTTCTCATGCCACAAGCATCTTTTGCGCAATCCATCACTGCTTCCCTAAATACATCCCATTCCTCCCCCTCTCCCCGTACCTCCATTGTTTTCACATTTTTCCATTCTGTACTCAGTCTCTCCTGGTACTTCCTCACACAAGGCTCCTTCCCAAGCTCACCTACTTTCACCACTCTCTTCACACCAACATTCTCTCCTTTTTCCTGAAAACCCATACAAATCTTCACCTTCGCCTCCACAATATAATGATCAGACATCCCTCCAGTTGCACCTCTCAGCACATTAACATCCAAATGTCTCTCTTTCGCGCGCCTATCAACTAACACATAATCCAATAACGCTCTCTGGCCATCTCTTCTACTAACATACTTATACTTATGCATATCTCGCTTTTTAAACCAGGTGTTCCCAATCACCAGTCCTTTTTCAGCACATAAATCTACAAGCTCTTCACCATTTCCATTTACAACACTGGACACCCCATGTATACCAATTATTCCCTCAACTGCCACATTAATCACCTTTGCATTCAAATCACCCATCGCTGTAACCCGGTGTTGTGCATCAAAACCAATAACACACTCATTCAGCTGCTCCCAAAACACTTGCCTCTCATGATCTTTCTTCTCATGCCCATGTGCATATGCACCAATAATCATCCATCTCTCTCCATCAACTTTCAGTTTACCCATATCAATCTAGAGTTTATTTCCTTACATTCTATCACATACTCCCACCACTCCTGTTTCAGAAGTAGTGCTACTCCTTCCCCTGCTCTTGTCCTCTCACTAACCCCTGACTTTACTCCCAAGACATTCCCAAACCACTCTTCCCCTTTACCCTTGAGCTTCGTTTCACTCAAAGCCAAAACATCCAGGTTCCTTTCCTCAAACATACTACCTATCTCTCCTGTTTTCACATCTTGGTTACATCCACACACATTTAGGCACCCCAATCTGAGCCTTCGAGGAGGATGAGCACTCCCCGCGTGACTCCTTCATCTGTTTCCCATTTTAGAAAGTTAAAATACAAGGACGGGAGGGTTTTCTAACCCCCCGCTCCCGTCCCCTATATTCGCCTTCTACGACACGCGAGGAATGCGTGGGAAGTATTCTTTCTCCTCTATCCTCAGGGATATATATGTATATATATATATCTTTTCTTTCATACTATTCGCCATTTCCCGCATTAGCGAGGTAGCGTTAAGAACAGAGAACTGGGCCTTTGAGGGATTATCCTCACTTGGCCCCCTTCTCTGTTCCTTCTTTTGGAAAATTAAAAAAAAAAAAAAAATGAGAGGGGAGGATTTCCAGCCACCCGCTCCCTTCCCTTTTAGTCGCCTTCTACGACACGCAGGGAATACGTGGGAAGTATTCTTTCTCCCCTATCCCCAGGGATATATATATATATATATATATATATATATATATATATATATATATATATATATATATATATATATATATATATATATATATATATATATATATATATATATTTATACTATTCGCCATTTCCCGCGTTAGCAAGGTAGCGTTAAGAACAGAGGACTGGGCCTTAGAGGGAATATCCTCACCTGGCCTCCTTCTCTGTTCCTTCTTTTGGAAAATAAAAAAAAAAAAACGAGAGGGGAGGATTTCCAGCCACCCGCTTCCCTATACATATATATATATATATATATATATATATATAATATATATATATATATATATATATATATATATATATATATATATATATATATATATATATATATATATATATATATATATATATATATATATATATATATATATATATATATATATATATATATATATATATATATATATATATATATATATATATATATATATATACTCATACACGCACATATACATATCATCATATACGTACAAAGTGCATATGAACGCGCACCTTCGTAGAAAATATAATACTCGAATATCCTTCGTCTCACGTTGGTGAGCAACGGGGTCTACACCGTTCATTTCCCATCAGGGTCACCGAGGTAGTAAATCATAGCCTATCTGTAGCGCTTCTGTTTTTTGCACAGGGTTCCCGGGTTCGATCCTGGCTGTTGGAGGTTTTATGATCTATGAAGGTGTGCGTTCATATGCATTTTGTTCGTAATCATATACCTCCGAGATGTGCATTAGGTTCGGTAAAATTCTATGTGCTGGCTGTGTAAGCCTGATGGGAAGTGACCGACGTAGGCCCCGTTGTTCACCAACGTGAGGCGAAGGGTACTCGAGTATACATTATTCGAATAGTGATTTCCCTATTTGCTGCGATCATAGCCAAGCGTTAGCGCTCGTGCCTGTTGCACAGGGGTCCCGGGTTCGATCCTGGCTGTTGGAGGTTTGTATATTATATCGTCATAAAAGTACATATATATACGCATATACAGACAAATACATATATACGCATGTACATATTCAAACTTGCTTGCCTTCATCCATTCTTGTGTCCACCCATCCACACAAGAAATAGCATCGCTACCTCCCGCTTCAGAGAGATAGTGCTAGGAAAACAGACAAAAAACGGAACATTCATTCACACTCAGTCTCTCGTTTTCATGTGTAATGCAACGTAACCACAGCCCCCTTTCCACATTTTGAGTGCATTCATCTATTACATTCATATATTCACCTTAGTTGGTTTGCTTTCTGTAAACGTCAGGGACGAAATATCTGTTGTGGCACTCACCATCACATCCAAGAAAGGAATTTTGCCAATATTGATTACTTAGGTTTTCCAGTGAGTTTAATTTATCGACGCAGATAGAAATGTCGTCAATATATCTGCAGTAAATCTGGGGTGTTCTGCTCTCAGGTCGAAGTGCTGTACTTTTGACATAGGACAGAAATGCTTGCGCAATGAGAATATCAAGGCGGGACTCCATGGCTACTTCTTTTGTATAGACATTTGATGATGGCTCTGTGAAGGTTAAAGCTTAATTGAGATAAAATGGATAGTTTTGGATAACTAGTTTTTGAGCACTCACCTAATGGTAGAACAAATTTGAGACAATTATAAAGCATGAAAAGAAAAGATTATTAACCGTGAATATGCTGTTAGAGAAAATCTCCTCCCAGTTTGAATGGAGGAAAACTGGAGGAAATGAAGTGTTTTAGAAATCTGGGAGTGTACTTAGCAGCTGATGAAATCATGGAAGCGAAAGTAAGTCACAGGGTGGGGGAGGAGGCGAAGGTTCTGAGAGCGATGAAGAATGTGTGGAAGGAGAGAACATCATCTCGAAGAGCAAAAATGGGTATGTTTGAAGGACTTGTGGTTCTAATAATGTCTTATGGTTGCGAGTCATTACTATAGATAGGGTTGTGCGGAGGAGAGTGGATGTATTGGAAATGAAATGTTTATGGACCATAGATGGTGTGAGGTGGTTTATCGAGTAAGTAATGAAATGGTAGGAGAGATGTGTGGTGACAAAAAGAGTGTGGTTGAGAGAACAGAAGAGGGTGCATTGAAATGGTTTGGACATATGGAGAGAATGAGTGAGGAAAGATTTACAGAGAGGATATATTTGTTAGAGGTGGAGGGAACAAGAAGTGGGAGACTAAATTGGAGGTGGAAGGATAGAGTGAAAAGGATTTTGAGCGATCGGGGCCTGAACATACAGGAAGGTCAGAGGCGTGCAAGGAATAGAGGTAATTGGAGCGATGCGGTGTACCGGTGTCGACGTGCTCTCAGTGAGCTGAACCACAGCATGTGAATTATCTGGGATAAACCATGAAAATGTCTGTGGAGACTGGGTGTGGATAGGGGGCTGTAGTTTTGGTGCTTCACACATGACAGCTAGAGACTGATTGTGAACGAATGTGGCTTTGTTGTCTGTTTTCCTGTCGTCATCTGAACCTTCGCCCCCTTCCCCACCCTGTGATTCACTTCCGCTTCCATGGCTCCATCCGCTACTAAGTCTACTTCCAGAAATCTAAAACATCTCATTTCCTCCAGTTTTTCTCCCTTCAGACTTACATCCAACTAACTTGTCCTTCAACCCTACTGAACCTAATAACCTTGCTCTTATTCACATTTACTCTCAACCTTCTCCTACCACACACTTTTCCAAACTCAGTTACCAGCTTATGCAGCTTCTCACTCGAATCAGCCACCAGCGCTATATCATCAGCGAACAACAGCTGACTCACTTCCCAAAAACCCTCATCCTTAACAGACTACATATTCGCCCCTCCAAAACTCCTGCATTTACTTAAAAGTGCATTTCCAGTTACTTTGGACTGCTGCACGACGACTGGCACAAGCCGCTGCTATATGACTGCACAATGTATATGTAGGTTAGTTGGATTAGTAGTGGTACAGGTGTGAGTATCTTACATATACATTCGTATCTGTTTTAACTATGATATTATTCAGGTTAGGTTACCACACACACTGTTGCCATTGCATATTGAATTAATCTCTTACTATGAGATCGTCAGCAACGCCAGTCAGTCTCAAAAGAGGTATAAAGTGGTTTAAGCATACTTAGCGCTCACGTATTTCAATACTGGAGGAGAACTGTTTTTGAAACATGTGATACGTCCTTTATGACCGACTGTGTTAAGTTAACGGAAAGGCAGGCTGTTCAAAACCTTACCTCCGAGATCTTTCCTTGAAAAGTTGGCTGTAGACACCTCCACAACATCAACATGGGAGAGACGGGTGTTTTATGGGGAAATCACTTTATACATCCATAGTTAGACCACTGTGCTTACTCTCATCGGTACCTGGCCTTAGTTTGCCCCAAAGGAGGAGCAGTTCCAACGGGTCTTGGCTGGTGGCTACTCGTATATCTTCTTCAAGTTCCCAGGGCTGTCGTCTGTGGCCGCCAGCTACACCAACAAACATGGCTATACACCTCTCCACTTCAGCCGTACTGAGTACCCTCTCATGGCAGGGGAAGGATGGGGGTTCAGGTGAGTCAAGTGTTACCGTTGGTACTATGAGTAACACATCCTCAGGAACAACTTCTTAAGCAATTCTCTAAAATCGTTTGGTGACATTATTCTGTTAATGAAATATAGTTAAATATTTGGCTTATAACCAGGATTCATAGCGTTTTATTCTGTAAATTAAATCTCTTCGTCAACTTCAGTATTTATAGGGTGAGGGCAAAGGTATGTGAGATTGATGATGTTAGATAATAAGAAGTATTATGTATCAATGTTCAGGACTTCGGTTCGAGTCTGCGACACAGAGTCGTTGGTATGGTCGTTGATGCGCAAGCGTTAAGCGCTCACTTCTTGACTGTCGGTCCTCCGTGTTTACCCACGAACTTAATAGTTAACGGTGTTTGTTGGTCTGTAAGACTGGCCGCTGGGAGACCTATTCTTACTTATAGTAGAGCAGTGGAATTTGATCACTATATGTATTCATCATTTATATTTACTTATCATACTTTGTCGCTGTCTCCCGCGTTACGAAGGGAGCACAAGGAAATAGACAAAAGAATGGCCAAACACACCAACATACACATGCATATACATGCACGTCCACACACGCACATATACATACCTATATGTATCAGCGCATAAATATATATATATATATGTATATATATATATATATATACATATATATATATATACATATATATATATATATATATATATATATATATATATATATATATATATATATATATATATATATATATATATATATATATATATATATATATATATATAAACCAGGTAAACCATGGAAAGCTGTGTAGGTATGTATATTTGCGTGTGTGGACGTATGTATATACATGTGTATGGGGGGGGGTTGGGCCATTTCTTTCGTCTGTTTCCTTGCGCTACCTCGCAAACGCGGGAGACAGCGACAAAGTATAATAAATAAATAAGAATAAAATATATATATATATATATATATATATATATATATATATATATATATATATATATATATATATATATATATATATATATATATATATATATATATATATATATATATATATATATATATATGAAGAGTGAATGTTGGGGTGAAGAAGGTGGTGAGAGTAAGTGAGCTTGGGAAGGAGACCTGTGTGAAGAAGTATCAGGAGAGACTGTGTACAGAATGGAAAAAGGTGAGAACAATGGAAGTAAGGGGAGTGGGGGAGGAATGGGATGTATTTAGGGAATCAGTGATGGATTGCGCAAAAGATGCTTGTGGCATGAGAAGAGTGGGAGGTGGGCTGTTTAGAAAGGGTAGTGAGTGGTGGGATGAAGAAGTAAGAGTATTAGTGAAAGAGAAGAGAGAGGCATTTGGACGATTTTTGCAGGGAAAAAATGCAATTGAGTGGGAGAAGTATAAATGAAAGAGACAGGAGGTCAAGAGAAAGGTGCAAGAGGTGAAAAAAAGGGCAAATGAGAGTTGGGGTGAGAGACTATCAGTAAATTTTAGGGAGAATAAAAAGATGTTCTGGAAGGAGGTAAATAGGGTGCGTAAGACAAGGGAGCAAATGGGAACTTCAGTAAAGGGCGTAAATGGGGAGGTAATAACAAGTAGTGGTGATGTGAGAAGGAGATGGAATGAGTATTTTGAAGGTTTGTTGAATGTGTCTGATGACAGAGTGGCAGATATAGGGTGTTTGGGTCGAGGTGGTGTGCAAAGTGAGAGGGTTAGGGAAAATGATTTGGTAAACAGAGAAGAGGTAGTAAAAGCTTTGCGGAAGATGAAAGCCGGCAAGGCAGCAGGTTTGGATGGTATTGCAGTGGAATTTATTAAAAAAGGGGGTGACTGTATTGTTGACTGGTTGGTAAGGTTATTTAATGTATGTATGACTCATGGTGAGGTGCCTGAGGATTGGCGGAATGCTTGCATAGTGCCATTGTACAAAGGCAAAGGGGATAAGAGTGAGTGCTCAAATTACAGAGGTATAAGTTTGTTGAGTATTCCTGGTAAATTATATGGGAGGGTATTGATTGAGAGGGTGAAGGCATGTACAGAGCATCAGATTGGGGAAGAGCAGTGTGGTTTCAGAAGTGGTAGAGGATGTGTGGATCAGGTGTTTGCTTTGAAGAATGTATGTGAGAAATACTTAGAAAAGCAAATGGATTTGTATGTAGCATTTATGGATCTGGAGAAGGCATATGATAGAGTTGATAGAGATGCTCTGTGGAAGGTATTAAGAATATATGGTGTGGGAGGCAAGTTGTTAGAAGCAGTGAAAAGTTTTTATCGAGGATGTAAGGCATGTGTACGTGTAGGAAGAGAGGAAAGTGATTGGTTCTCAGTGAATGTAGGTTTGCGGCAGGGGTGTGTGATGTCTCCATGGTTGTTTAATTTGTTTATGGATGGGGTTGTTAGGGAGGTAAATGCAAGAGTTTTGGAAAGAGGGGCAAGTATGAAGTCTGTTGGGGATGAGAGAGCTTGGGAAGTGAGTCAGTTGTTGTTCGCTGATGATACAGCGCTGGTGGCGGATTCATGTGAGAAACTGCAGAAGCTGGTGACGGAGTTTGGTAAAGTGTGTGGAAGAAGAAAGTTAAGAGTAAATGTCAATAAGAGCAAGGTTATTAGGTACAGTAGGGTTGAGGGTCAAGTCAATTGGGAGGTGAGTTTGAATGGAGAAAAACTGGAGGAAGTGAAGTGTTTTAGATATCTGGGAGTGGATCTGTCAGCGGATGGAACCATGGAAGCGGAAGTGGATCATAGGGTGGGGGAGGGGGCGAAAATTTTGGGAGCCTTGAAAAATGTGTGGAAGTCGAGAACATTATCCCGGAAAGCAAAAATGGGTATGTTTGAAGGAATAGTAGTTCCAACAATGTTGTATGGTTGCGAGGCGTGGGCTATGGATAGAGTTGTGCGCAGGAGGATGGATGTGCTGGAAATGAGATGTTTGAGGACAATGTGTGGTGTGAGGTGGTTTGATCGAGTAAGTAACGTAAGGGTAAGAGAGATGTGTGGAAATAAAAAGAGCGTGGTTGAGAGAGCAGAAGAGGGTGTTTTGAAATGGTTTGGGCACATGGAGAGAATGAGTGAGGAAAGATTGACCAAGAGGATATATGTGTCGGAGGTGGAGGGAACGAGGAGAAGAGGGAGACCAAATTGGAGGTGGAAAGATGGAGTGAAAAAGATTTTGTGTGATCGGGGCCTGAACATGCAGGAGGGTGAAAGGAGGGCAAGGAATAGAGTGAATTGGAGCGATGTGGTATACAGGGGTTGACGTGCTGTCAGTGGATTGAATCAAGGCATGTGAAGCGTCTGGGGTAAACCATGGAAAGCTGTGTAGGTATGTATATTTGCGTGTGTGGACATGTGTATGTACATGTGTATGGGGGGGGGTTGGGCCATTTCTTTCGTCTGTTTCCTTGCGCTACCTCGCAAACGCGGGAGACAGCGACAAAGTATAAAAAAAAAAAAAAAAAAAAAATATATATTTTATTTTGCTTTGTTGCTGTCTCCCTCGTTAGCGAGGTAGCGCAAGGAAACAGACAAAACAATGACCATACCCACCCATATACACATGTATATACATACACGTCCACACAGAGCACATATACATACCTATACATCCAATGTATACATATATATACACACAGAGACATACACATATATGGACATGTACATAATTCATAGTCTGCCTTTATTCATTTCCATCGCCACCTCGCCACATATGGATAACAACACCCACCCCCCTATGAAAAGACAACAAGGGCCACATTCGTTCACACTCAGTCTCTAGCTGGCATGTAATAATGCACCGAAACAACAGATCTCTTTCCACATCCAGGCCCCACAGAACTTTGCATGGTTTACCCCAGACGCTTCACAAGCCCTGGTTCAATCTATTGACAGCACGTTGACCCCGGTATACCTCATCGTTCCAATTCACTCTATTCCTTGCACGCCTTTCACCCTCCTGCATGTTCAGGCCCCGATCACTCAAAATCTTTTTCAATCCATCATTCCACCTCCAATTTGGTCTCCCACTTCTCCTCGTTCCCTCCACCTATGACACATATATCCTCTTGGTCAATCTTTCCTCACTCATTCTCTCCGTGTGACCAAACCATTTCAAAACACCCTCTTCTGCTCTCTCAACCACAATCTTTTTATTACCACAAATCTCTCTTACCATTACATTACTTACTCGATCAAACCACCTAACACCACATATTTTCCTCAAACTTATCATTTCCAGCACATCCACCCTCCTGCGCACAACTCTATCCACAGCCAACGCCTCGCAACCATAAAACATTGTTGGAACCACTATTCCTTCAAACATACCCAATTTTGCTTTCCAAGATAATGTTCTCGACTTCCACACATTCTTCAAGGCTTCCAGAATTTTCGCCCCCTCCACCACCCTATGATTGACTTCCGCTGCCAAATCCAATCCCAGATGTCTAAAACACTTCACTTCCTCCTGTTTTTTCCATTCAAACTTACTTCCCAATTTACTTGACCCTCAACCCGACTGTACCTAATAACCTTACTCTTATTCACATTTACTCTCAACTTTTTTCTTTCACACACTTTACCAAACTCAGTCACCAGCTTCTGCAGTTTCTCACATGAATCAGCCACCAGCGCTGTATAAATCAGCGAACAACAACTGACTCACTTCCCAAGCTCTCTCATCCCCAACAGACTTCATACTTGCCCCTCTTTCCAAAACTCTTTCATTCACCTCCCTAACAACCCCATCCATAAACAAATTAAACAGCTATGGAGACATCACACACCCCTGCCGCAAACCTACATTCACTGAGTACCAATCACTTTCCTCTCTTCCTACACGTACACATGCCTTACGTCCTCGATAAAAACTCTTCACTGCTTCTAACAACTTGCCTCCCACACCATATATTCGTAATACCTTCCACAGAGCATCTCTATCAACTATATCATATGCCTTCTCCAGATGCATAAATGCTACATACAAATCCGTTTGCTTTTCTAAGTATTTCTCACATACATTCTTCAAAGCAAACACCTGATCCACACGTCCTCTACCACTTCTGAAACCACACCGCTCTTCCCCAATGCTCTGTACATGCCTTCACCCTCTCAGTCAATACCCTCCCATATAATTTACCAGGAATACTCAGGAAACTTATACCACTGTAATTTGAGCACTCACTTTTATCCCCTTTGCCTTTGTACAATGGCACTATGCAAGCATTCCGCCAATCCTCAGGCACCTCACCATGAATCATACATACATCAATAACCTTACCAACAAGTCAACAATACAGTCACCCCCTTTTTTAATAAATTCCACTGCAAAACCATCCAAACCCGCTGCCCTAACGGCTTTCATCTTCCGCAAAGCTTTTACTACCTCTTCTCTGTTTACCAAATCATTTTCCCTAATTTTTTCATTTTGCACACCTTCTCGACCAAAATACCCTATATCTGCCACTCTGTCATCAAACACATTCAACAAACCTTCAAAATACTTACTCCATCTCTTTCTCACATCACCATTAGTTGTTATCACCTCCCTATTAGCCCCCTTCACTGACGTTCCCAATTGTTCCTTTGTCTTACGCACTTTATTTACCTCCTTCAAAAACATCTTTTTATTCTCACTAAAATTTAATGATACTTTCTCACCCCAACTCTCATTTGCCCTCTTTTTCACCTCTTGCACCTTTCTCTTGATCTCCAGTCTCTTTCTTTTATACAACTCCCACTCATTTGCATTTTTTCCCTGCAAAAATCGTCCAAATGCCTTTCTGTTCTCTTTCACTAATAATCTTACTTCTTCATCCCATCACTCACTACCCTTTCCAATCAAACCACCTCCCACGCTTCTCATGCCACAAGCATCTTTTGCGCAGGCCATCACTGCTTCCCTAGATACACCCCATTCCTCCCCCACTTCCCTTACCTCCTTTGTTCTCACCTTTTTCCATTCTGTACTCAGTCTCTCCTGGTACTTCCTAACACAAGTCTCCTTCCCAAGTTCACTTACTCTCACCACCCTCTTCCCCACAACATTCTCTCTTCTTTTCTGAAAACCCATACAAATCTTCATCTTCGCCTCCACAAGAAATGATCAGACATCCCTCCAGTTGCACCTCTTAGCATATTAACATCCAAAAGTTTCTCTTTCGCCTGTAAATTAACACGTAATCCAATAACGCTCTCTGTCCATCTCTCCTACTTACATACGTATACTTATGTATATCTCGCTTTTTACAGTCGAGAACATTATATCCGAAAGCAAAAATGGCTATGTTTGAAGGAATAGTTGTTCCAACAATGTTGTATGGTTGCGAGGCGTGGGCTATGGATAGAGTAGTGCGCAGGAGGGTGGATGTGCTGGAAATGAGATGGTTGAGGACAATATGTGGTGTGAGGTGGTTCGATCGAGTAGGTAATGTAAGCGTAAGAGAGATGTGTGGAAATAAGAAGAGCGTGGTTGAGAGAGAAGAAGAGAGTATTTTGAATTGGTTTGATCACATGGAGAGAATGAGTGAGGAAAGATTGACCAAGAGGATATATGTGTCGGAGGTGGAGGGAACGAGGAGAAATGGGAGACCAAATTGGAGGTGGAAAGATTGAGTGAAAAAGATTTTGAGTGATCGGGGCCTGAACATGCAGGAGGGTGAAAGGCGGGCAAGGAATAGAGTGAGTTGGATCGATGTGGTATACCGGGGTCGACGCGTTGTCAATGGATTGAATCAGGGCTTGTGAAACGTCTGCGGTAAACCATGGAATGTTCTGTGGGGCCTGGATGTGGAAAGGGAGCTGTGGTTTCTGGCATCATTGTATGACAGCTAGAGACTGAGTGTGAACGAATTGGGCCTTTGTTGTCTTTTCCTAGCGCTACCTCGCGCACATGAGGGGGGTGGGTGTTGTTATCCATATGTGGCGAGGTGGCGATGGGAAGAAATAAAGGCAGACAGTGTGAATTGTGTGCATGTGTATATATGTATATATATGTGTATGTGTGTGTCTATATATATATGTGTGTGTCTATATATATGTGAGGTGCCTGAGGATTGGCGGAATGCGTGCATAGTGCCATTGTACAAAGGCAAAGGGGATAAGAGTGAGTGCTCAAATTACAGAGGTATAAGTTTTTTGAGTATTCCTGGTCAATTATATGGGAGGGTATTGATTGAGAGGGTGAAGGCATGTACTGAGCATCAGATTGGGGAAGAGAAGTGTGGTTTCAGAAGTGGTAGAGGATGTGTGGATCAGGTGTTTGCTTTGAAGAATGTATGTGAGAAATACTTAGAAAAGCAAATGGATTTGTATGTAGCATTTATGGATCTGGAGAAGGCATATGATAGAGTTGATAGAGATGCTCTGTGGAAGGCATTAAGAATATATGGTGTGGGAGGCAAGTTGTTGGAAGCAGTGAAAAGTTTTTATCGAGGATGTAAGGCATGTGTACGTGTAGGAAGAGAGGAAAGTGATTGGTTCTCAGTGAATGTAGGTTTGCGGCAGGGGTGTGTGATGTCTCCATGGTTGTTTAATTTGTTTATGGATGGGGTTGTTAGGGAGGTGAATGCAAGAGTTTTGGAAAGAGGGGCAAGTATGAAGTCTGTTGGGGATGAGAGAGCTTGGGAAGTGAGTCAGTTGTTGTTCGCTGATGATACAGCGCTGGTGGCTGATTCATGTGAGAAACTGCAGAAGCTGGTGACTGAGTTTGGTAAAGTGTGTGAAAGAAGAAAGTTAAGAGTAAATGTGAATAAGAGCAAGGTTATTAGGTACAGTAGTATTGAGGGTCAAGTCAATTGGGAGGTAAGTTTGAATGGAGAAAAACTGGAGGAAGTAAAGTGTTTTAGATATCTGGGAGTGGATCTGGCAGCGGATGGAACCATGGAAGCGGAAGTGGATCATAGGGTGGGGGAGGGGGCGAAAATTCTGCGAGACTTGAAGAATGTGTGGAAGTCGAGAACATTATCTCGGAAAGCAAAAATGTGTATATTTGAAGGAATAGTGGTTCCAACAATGTTGTATGGTTGCGAGGCGTGGGCCATGGATAGAGTTGTGCGCAGGAGGATGGATGTGCTGGAAATGAGATGTTTGAGGACAATGTGTGGTTTGAGTTGGTTTGATCGAGTAAGTAACGTAAGGGTAAGAGAGATGTGTGGAAATAAAAAGAGCGTGGTTGAGAGAGCAGAAGAGGGTGTTTTGAAATGGTTTGGGCACATGGAGAGAATGAGTGCGGAAAGATTGACCAAGAGGATATATGTGTCGGAGGTGGAGGGAACGAGAAGTGGGAGACCAAATTGGAGGTGGACAGATGGAGTGAAAAAGATTTTGTGTGATCGGGGCCTGGACATGCAGGAGGGTGAAAGGAGAGCAAGGAATAGAGTGAATTGGATCGATGTGGTATACCGGGGTTGACGTGCTGTCAGTGGATTGAATCAGGGTATGTGATGCGTCTGGGGTAAACCATGGAAAGCTGTGTAGGTATGTATATTTGCGTGTGTGGACGTATGTATATTACATGTGTTTGGGGGTGAGTTGGGCCATTTCTTTCGTCTGTTTCCTTGCGCTACCTCGCAAACGCGGGAGACAGCGACAAAGTAAAAAAAAGAAAAAAAAAAAAATATATATATATATATATATATATATATATATATATATATATATATATATATATATATATATATATATATATATATATATATATATATATATATATATATATATATATATGTACATGTATGAGCATTATGTATACATATGTGTATATGAGTGGCAGGATCATTTTTTGTCTGGTTCCTTGCACTACCTCGCTAATGAGGGAAACACCGATCAAGTATGATAGAATAAGAAATAGATAGATAATATAAATATACATTAGATAGATTGATACTGGCGGATGGTGATGATGCTGTCAATATCTGCCTTGATGTTTGGCTGGAGGACTGTACCTGAGGGAGGTGAAGGAGGCAGGAGAGGGTTAAGGGATTCCTGTTTTGTGGCCGTCAGGGAGAGGGTTGAGATGTTCCTGGGAGTATGGCCGTCAGGGAGAGGGTTGAGATGTTCCTGGGAGTATGGCCGTCAGGGAGAGGGTTGAGAGGTTCCTGGGAGTGTGGCCGTCAGGGAGAGGGTTGAGAGGTTCCTGGGGTGTGGCCGTCAGGGAGAGTGTTGAGAGGTTCCTGGGGTGTGGCCGTCAGGGAAAGGGTTGAGAGGTTCCTGGGGTGTGGCCGTCAGGGAGAGGGTTGAGATGTTCCTGGGGTGTGGCCGTCAGGGAGAGGGTTGAGAGGTTCCTGGGGTGTGGCCGTCAGGGAGAGGGTTGAGAGGTTCCTGGGGTGTGGCCGTCAGGGAGAGGGTTGGGAGGTTCCTGGGGTGTGGCCGTCAGGGAGAGGGTTGAGAGGTTCCTGGAGTGTGGCCGTCTGGGAGAGGGTTGAGAGGTTCCTGGGGTGTGGCCGTCAGGGAGAGGGGTGAGGGGTTCCTGGGAGTGTGGCCGTCAGGGAGATTGTTGGAAACATAACGAAAATTAAGAACTTGATGGAGCCGTGTGTTCACATGACGAATATGTTTAGTAGTCGATAGTCAGGCTTAAGCCATTATCAAATTTCAAAGGAATTTCAAATAAATATCTTGCACAAAGCATCACATGTGGACAGAAATCAGTCACTTAGACAAAGTATATGTTTCTGGAGGCTCTTTTGTGTTCTACAATACGTTATTATCTCGAACCTTTAGTTTCCTTATCTTTCAATATTTTCACTAACTGACAGTTTACATTTGCTTTGATTAGGGGGTACATCTGCGTATATCAACAGACTTCCTTTCCTTTATATTGAAATGTATTGATCTTGGTATCATTTATGCTCGTCTTTCAATTATTTCTTTACATATATTTCGTATTGGCATCATTAGGATGTAAGAGAATGTTTCATTACTTAGTTTATGGCGTGAATCGGGAGTGAGTCATTATACATACTGCATAAACAGTCACTGCCACAGAAATGTGGAAGCATTCACAGTTTTTCTTCTTGTCCACAGCGGATACACCCTTATAAGAGGCTACCATCTGGTCCACAATGGCCTGCTCACATGTGAAAATATGTTTTAGTTAACGTTCTGAGGGGTAACCTTCCACAGGAAAGGCGCACCTGTTCGGTTTACGATCAGTCGGATGATGCAAAGGCTGGTGGAGGGCGGCCTTATAGACTACTGGCTGGATGATATTATTGATATTCATATCAGAAAGAAATCGAATAAAGAAGATGGAGAAACAAAAGTACAAGAACAAAATGAACTTTTAGACGTACGTATGTCCATCATTATGTATCATTAGACGCACGTATGTACATCATTATGTATCGTTAAACGTAGGTATGCCAATCATTATGTATATTAGACGTGTGTATGACCATTGTTATGTATCATTAGACGTACATATGACCATCATTATGTATCAATAGACGTACGTATTGCCATTATCATGTATCATTACACGTACGTATGGCCATCATCATGTATCATTACACGTACGTATGACCATCATCATGTATCATTAGACGTACGTATGACCATCATCATGTATCATTAGACGTACATATGACCATCATTATGTATCAATAGACGTACGTATGGCCATCATCATGTATCATTACACGTACGTATGGCCATCATTATGTATCATTAGACGTACGTATGACCATCATCATGTATCATTAGATGTACGTATGTCCATCTTTATGCATCATTAGACGTGCGTATGTCCATCATTATGTATCATTAAACGTAGGTATACCCATCATTATGTATCGTTAGACGTACATATGACCATCATCATGTATCATTAGACGTACGTATGGCCATCATCATGTATCATTAGACGTACGTATGGCCATCATTGTGTATTATTAGATGTACATATGGCCATCATCATGTGTCATTAGACGTACGTATGACCATCATTATGTATCATTAGATGTACGTATGTCCATCTTTATGTATCATTAGACGTACGTATGTCCATCATTATGTATCATTAGACGTACGTATGTCCATCATTATGTATCATAGTGTTAGTGGTAATTGTGAGCATCATTATGCAAAATACTGTTAAAACCACACCTGTTCATCGTTATAGATCATAATATAATACCTACTTATGTCATTATGGATCACTTACTGAATTCACATCGAGATAGCTCATAAATCAAGCAATGAGCAAACGATTTATAGGGAATCTATAAGATCTTTGACCATCAATTTCAGTTTTCTTGCACAGACACGAAGCTAATTACATGTTCATGTTATCATAACACACTCATATATACTCGTAAGTGACGATATTCTGTAGAATACTTGACGGTTGTCTCTACATTAACACAGGTTGATGAACGCAGGAGGGTGCTAGGGATGCAGCATATGCAGGGGGCATTCTATGTAATATTTCTGGGCATCAGCATTGCTGCCCTCATCTTGATGGGAGAATTCCTTAACAACTGCCTTCCATCCACCCACAAGTGTCTGTCTCTTATGTAGTGCCTCGCCCACGACAGCACCTCATCCCACCGGTCTGAAATTCAGGAGAACCATCAAGTGATCCACGTCTCTCCAATCTTCTTCAGTTGGGTGAAATATTATCATCTACTGCTTCATACCTGAACCACGTGGGTAGAACATCACCAGCTACTGCTTCTTACCTGAGCCACGTGGGTAGAACATCACCAGCTACTGCTTCTTACCTGAGCCACGTGGGTAGAACATCACCAGCTACTGCTTCTTACTTGAGCCACGTGGGTAGAACATCACCAGCTACTGCTTCTTACGTAAGCCACGTGGGTAGAACATCACCAGCTACTGCTTCTTACGTAAGCCACGTGGGTAGAACATCACCAGCTACTGCTTCATACCTGAGCCGCGTGGGTAGAACATCACCAGCTACTGCTTCTTACGTAAGCCACGTGGGTAGAACATCACCAGCTACTGCTTCTTACGTAAGCCACGTGGGTAGAACATCACCAGCTACTGCTTCATACCTGAGCCGCGTGGGTAGAACATCACCAGCTATTGCTTCTTACCTCAAACATTGTACCAGCAATTAACTTTGCTGTATAGTAAACTTATCTGATGAAGAACATTTACTATTCGTGCCGAATTTGGACAAGCAACTCATCTTACCTTTCTCACATGCTCGGGTAGAGCGCCAGACACATCTATACTTTGCGTGTTTTCTACTGTTGCGGAAACTGTCATTGATTGCACCAGACCTCGTCATTCGGAGACGCATCTTTGCTAGAGATTGCTGCACAAACTTCATTTACAGTGTCAGAGTAGCATAGTCAATATTTGGTTTTCTTTGTTATACATAGCTGTAGCACATGTTGAACAATGGGTAACTCTGTACATATTATAATTCATTTGAAATGCAAGCATTATACTTGGCACAAGTTTTAGAGGAATCTTGGCATAGATGCCACTTGAGATAACTTTTAATTGCATTAAACTTTATGGAAAATATCTATAAAGTAAAAGATAAATCAAAACAACCGTTTTCACGAGAAGATTAAGGAGTAGTTTGTGCTGTATATCAAAAGATTATCATATATACACTACCCACATTTTCTGCTATATTAAAAGTATCTCTTCTTAAGAGTAACTATGTTTTGCCATATATAAGATAACCTTACTTTACTGGTCAGGTTTGTGTAATTTTTGGATGATGGATACGCATGTGAAGATATGTTAATATAAAAAAGAGTTCATAAATTTGATGAAGTTTTTTCCCTCGCACAAATGTATGAAGAATACCAGTTGAGAGTACCGATTGCTCCATGGTATTTATCTTGAGCTAAACGTTTCTTATATTCAGGAATTACTTGGGCAAATAATCATCTATCTTAGCACTAAACCCAAGACGCCTCTGCTCAGCTCTACAAAACATCACATGGAGAACATATCATCAGTATGGACATACATATATCTCACCGATGATCATGACCGACCTATAATGTGAGCCAAGGTGTACAGGAATCGACATCATACCTTGGCAGCAATCCCGATACTATAAGCTTCCTACGATTTTCCTTGAACTTGTTAATAAGTTCCCTATACCTTCTGCTATTTCTTCCGATCTCCCATAAACTGCCTCGTTCGTCCCCACCTGAAAGACAAAAATCACATCCTCGGAATTGTTTGAGACAATGTCGTCAAACTTATCTAGGAAGTGTTTTGTCTTAGCACCTGTATAACACAAATTCCTCCTATTTCTACCAGAACTCCTGGTCCTGATGTCTGACTATAGAGTCGCCGATCCGGATGATACTACGATCATCCTGTACGTCATCATCCAGTACACTAAACCTATTGTGAGTGGAGAGTTCGTTCGATTGTTGGGTAATGCGGCGACAAGTTTTCCTCGCAGGTTGGAAGGTGGAAGTATCTTCCAGCTTCGTCTCTACGGTTGCTATCCTATTATCTAAACTATCTACCCTAGATGATATACCTGTGTCTGTTTCCTGGATTCGCAACCGCTTTCACCGTTAAGAACCCAGCTTCCTCTTCCCACCCTATCATCCTAACATCTAGTTTCTCCAAACTTTCATTGTTTTTCCTAACACCTATCGAAACCCTATACAATAGTCGCACAACAAAAAAGAAGTGTACTCACCTTCATCTCTGAGGAGAAAGTCCCTGGTGAACTCCCGTTAGCATCTACGGTAGGCAACTCGAGAAGCTGGAATCATATCCTAGGATTCTCACTAAGCTTTTGAAAATTATACTGACTCTAAAAGATTTCACGAGGATTTAAGGGATTTCGCCAAGATTTAAGTAGTTCACTAAGCGACACACAAAAAGATCTGTTTGAAACTGAGTCGGCAAGGCCATAAGTTGAGCACGTCTGTCCTCGGCAAGGGTTGTCGGCCAAGTCATAATGTTTCTGTGCAACATGTGAAATTCACACACCACTCCTTGAAAATAAATATCCACCGGAGGAGTCTCATTCTTTTATACAGACATAGATATAATCATTCTATACAGGTACTGGTCACTGGCTGTTCCTGTACACATCACAACAACACTAGAGATCAGTTCTCGCTCTCAGCATCAGGGGGTCCTTAACGCCGAAACAAGCCCTGAATGTGATGAGAGTGGCAGATATAGGTTGTCTTGTCAGGGCGGTGTGCGAAGTGAGAGGATAAGGGAGAATAGTTTGATAAACAGAGAAGAGGTAGTGAAAGCTTTACGGAAGATGAAAGCCGGCAAGGCAGCAGGATTGGATGGTATTGCAGTGGAATCTATTAGAAAAGGGTGTGACTGTGTTGTTCATTGGTTGGTAAGGATATTCATTGCATGTATGGGTCATGGTGAGGTGCCTGAGGATTGGGAAAATGTATGCATAATGCCATTGTACAAAAGCAAAAGGGATAAAGGTGAGTGTTCAAATTACAGAAGCATAAGTTTATTGAGTATACCAGGGACTATAGGAGGGTATTGATTGAGAGGATAAAGGCATGTACAGAGCATCAGACTGGGGAAGAAAAGTGTGGTTTCAGAAGTGGTGGAGAATGTGTGGATCAGGTGTTTGCTTTGAAGAATGTATGTGAGAAATACTTAGAAAAACAAATGGATTTGTATGTAGCATTTATGGATTTGGAGAAAGCATATAAAAAGCTTCATAAAGATGCTTTGTGGAGGGTCTTAAGAGTATATGGTAGGGAAGGTAAGATGCGAGATGCAGTGAAAGGTTTTTACCAAGGATGTAAGGCAAGTGCACGACTTGGAGGAGAGGAAAGAAATCGGTTACCAGTGATTGTTGGTTTGCGGCAGGGATGCGTGATGTCTCCATGGTTGTCTAAATTGTTTATGGATGGGGTGGTTAGGGGAGGTGAATGCAAGAGTTTTAGAGAAAGGGTAAGTATGCAGTCTGCTGTGGATGAGAGGGCATGGGAAGAAAGTCAGTTGTTGTTCGCTGATGATACATCGCTTGTGGCTGATTCGTGTGAGAAAATGCAGATGTTGGTAAAATGTGTGAAAGAAGACAGTTGAGATAAAATGTGAATATGAGGAAGGTTATTAGATTTAGTAGGGCTGAGAGACATATGAACTGAATGTAGAAAAACTTGAGGAAGTGAAGTGTTTTAGATACCTGGGACTGGACTAAGCAGCGGATGGAACCATAGAAGCGGAAGTGAATCACAGGGTGGGGGAGGGGGCGAAGGTTCTGGGAGGTTCGGAGAATGTATGGAAGGTGATAACGTTATCTCAGAGAGCAAAAATGGTTATGTTTGAAGGATTAGTGGATCCAACAATGTTATACGGTTGCGAGGTGTGAGCTATACATGGGGTTGTGGGGAGAAGCGTGGATATGTTGGAAATGAGATGTTGGAGGACAATATGGGTGTGAGGTGGTTCAATCGAGAGAGTAATGAAAGGGTAAGAGACATGTGTGGTAGTGAAAAGAATGTGTTTGACAGAGCAGAAAAGGGTGTGTTGAAATGGTTTAGACACAGGGAGAGAATGAGTGAGGAAAGATTGACAAAGAGGATATATATATCAGAGATGGAGGGAACAAGGAGAGCAGGATTGAAAAAGATTTTGAGCGATCGGAGCCTGAAACGTTACAGGGGGTGAAAAGCGTGTAAGGAATATAGTGAATTGGAACATCGATGGCCATATACCGGGGACGACGTACTGTCAATCCACTGTACCAGGGCAGCTGAAGCGTCTGAGGTAAACCGTGGAAATGTTTTCTGGAGC
>NC_092248.1:24497040-24506401 GCF_036320965.1 Panulirus ornatus | reverse complement strand
TAAAATTCTATGTACTGGCTGTGTAAGCCTGATGGGAAGTGACCGACGTAGGCCCCGTTGTTCACTAACGTGAGGCGAAGGGTACTCGAGTAAACATTATTCGAATAGTGATTTCCCTATTTGCTGCGATCATAGCCAAGCGTTAGCGCTCGTGCCTGTTGCACAGGGGTCCCGGGTTCGATCCTGGCGGTTGGAGGTTTGTATATTATATCGTCATAAAAGTACATATATATACGCATATACAGACAAATACATATATACGCATGTACATATTCAAACTTGCTTGCCTTCATCCATTCTTGTGTCCACCCATCCACACAAGAAATAGCATCGCTACCTCCCGCTTCAGAGAGATAGTGCTAGGAAAACAGACAAAAAACGGAACATTCATTCATACTCAGTCTCTCGTTTTCATGTGTAATGCAACGAAACCACAGCCCCCTTTCCACATTTTGAGTGCATTCATCTATTACATTCATATATTCACCTTAGTTGGTTTGCTTTCTGTAAACGTCAGGGACGAAATATCATTTGTGGCACTCACCATCACATCCAAGAAAGGAATTTTGCCAATATTGATTACTTAGGTTTTCCAGTGAGTTTAATTTATCGACGCAGATAGAAATGTCGTCAATATATCTGCAGTAAATCTGGGGTGTTCTGCTCTCAGGTCGAAGTGCTGTACTTTTGACATAGGACAGAAATGCTTGCGCAATGAGAATATCAAGGCGGGACTCCATGGCTACTTCTTTTGTATAGACATTTCATGATGGCTCTGTGAAGGTTAAAGCTTAATTGAGATAAAATGGATAGTTTTGGATAACTAGTTTTTGAGCACTCACCTAATGGTAGAACAAATTTGAGACAATTATAAAGCATGAAAAGAAAAGATTATTAACCGTGAATATGCTGTTAGAGAAAATCTCCTCCCAGTTTGAATGGAGGAAAACTGGAGGAAATGAAGTGTTTTAGAAATCTGGGAGTGTACTTAGCAGCTGATGAAATCATGGAAGCGAAAGTAAATCACAGGGTGGGGGAGGAGGCGAAGGTTCTGAGAGCGATGAAGAATGTGTGGAAGGAGAGAACATCATCTCGAAGAGCAAAAATGGGTATGTTTGAAGGACTTGTGGTTCTAATAATGTCATATGGTTGCGAGTCATTACTATAGATAGGGTTGTGCGGAGGAGAGTGGATGTATTGGAAATGAAATGTTTAAGGACCATAAGTGGTGTGAGGTGGTTTATCGAGTAAGTAATGAAATGGTAGGAGAGATGTGTGGTGACAAAAAGAGTGTGGTTGAGAGAACAGAAGAGTGTGCATTGAAATGGTTTGGACATATGGAGAGAATGAGTGAGGAAAGATTTACAGAGAGGATATATTTATTAGAGGTGGAGGGAACAAGAAGTGGGAGACTAAATTGGAGGTGGAAGGATAGAGTGAAAAGGATTTTGAGCGATCGGGGCCTGAACATACAGGAAGGTCAGAGGCGTGCAAGGAATAGAGGTAATTGGAGCGATGCGGTGTACCGGTGTCGACGTGCTCTCAGTGAGCTGAACCACAGCATGTGAATTATCTGTCTGTGGAGACTGGGTGTGGATAGGGGGCTGTAGTTTTGGTGCTTCACACATGACAGCTAGAGACTGATTGTGAACGAATATGGCTTTGTTGTCTGTTTTCCTGTCGTCATCTGAACCTTCGCCCCCTTCCCCACCCTGTGATTCACTTCCGCTTCCATGGCTCCATCCGCTACTAAGTCTACTTCCAGAAATCTAAAACATCTCATTTCCTCCAGTTTTTCTCCCTTCAGACTTACATCCAACTAACTTGTACTTCAACCCTACTGAACCTAATAACCTTGCTCTTATTCACATTTACTCTCAACCTTCTCCTACCACACACTTTTCCAAACTCAGTTACCAGCTTATGCAGCTTCTCACTCGAATCAGCCACCAGCGCTATATCATCAGCGAACAACAGCTGACTCACTTCCCAAAAACCCTCATCCTTAACAGACTACATATTCGCCCCTCCAAAACTCCTGTATTTACTTAAAAGTGCATTTCCAGTTACTCTGGACTGCTGCACTACGACTGGCACAAGCCGCTGCTATATGACTGCACAATGTATATGTAGGTTAGCTGGATTAGTAGTGGTACAGGTGTGAGTATCTTACATGTACATTCGTATCTGTTTTAACTATGATATTATTCAGGTTAGGTTACCACACACACTGTTGCCATTGCATATTGAATTAATCTCTTACTATGAGATCGTCAGCAACGCCAGTTAGTCTCAAAAGAGGTATAAAGTGGTTTAAGCATACTTAGCGCTCACGTATTTCAATACTGGAGGAGAACTGTTTTTGAAACATGTGATACGTCCTTTATGACCGACTGTGTTAAGTTAACGGAAAGGCAGGCTGTTCAAAACCTTACCTCCGAGATCTTTCCTTGAAAAGTTGGCTGTAGACACCTCCACAACATCAACATGGGAGAGACGGGTGTTTTATGGGGAAATCACTTTATACATCCATAGTTAGACCACTGTGCTTACTCTCATCGGTACCTGGCCTCAGTTTGCCCCAAAGGAGGAGCAGTTCCAACGGGTCTTGGCTGGTGGCTACTCGTATTTCTTCTTCAAGTTCCCAGGGCTGTCATCTGTGGCCGCCAGCTACACCAACAAACATGGCTATACACCTCTTCACTTCAGCCGTACTGAGTACCCTCTCATGGCAGGGGAAGGATGGGGGTTCAGGTGAGTCAAGTGTTACCGTTGGTACTATGAGTAACACATCCTCAGGAACAACTTCTTAAGCAATTCTCTAAAATCGTTTGGTGACATTATTCTGTTAATGAAATATAGTTAAATATTTGGCTTATAACCAGGATTCATAGCGTTTTATTCTGTAAATTAAATCTCTTCGTCAACTTCAGTATTTATAGGGTGAGGGCAAAGGTATGTGAGATTGATGATGTTAGATAATAAGAAGTATTATGTATCAACGTTCAGGACTTCGGTTCGAGTCTGCGACACAGAGTCGTTGGTATGGTCGTTGATGCGCAAGCGTTAAGCGCTCACTTCTTGACTGTCGGTCCTCCGTGTTTACCCACGAACTTAATAGTTAACCGTGTTTGTTGGTCTGTAAGACTGGCCGCTGGGAGACCTATTCTTACTTATAGTAGAGCAGTGGAATTTGATCACTATATGTATTCATCATTTATATTTACTTATTATACTTTGTCGCTGTCTCCCGCGTTACGAAGGGAGCACAAGGAAATAGACAAAAGAATGGCCAAACACACCAACATACACATGCATATACATGCACGTCCACACACGCACATATACATACCTATATGTATCAGCGCATAAATATATATATATATATATATATATATATATATATATATATATATATATATATATATATATATATATATAAACCAGGTAAACCATGGAAAGCTGTGTAGGTATGTGTATTTGCGTGTGTGGACGTATGTATATACATGTGTATGGGGGGGGGTTGGGCCATTTCTTTCGTCTGTTTCCTTGCGGTACCTCGCAAACGCGGGAGACAGCGACAAAGTATAATAAATAAATAAGAATAAAATATATATATATATATATATATATATATATATATATATATATATATATATATATATATATATTTTATTTTGCTTTGTCGCTGTCTCCCTCGTTAGCGAGGTAGCGCAAGGAAACAGACAAAACAATGACCATACCCACCCATATACACATGTATATACATACACGTCCACACAGAGCACATATACATACCTATACATCCAATGTATACATATATATACACACAGAGACATACACATATATGGACATGTACATAATTCATAGTCTGCCTTTATTCATTTCCATCGCCACCTCGCCACATATGGATAACAACACCCACCCCCCTCATGTGTGCGAGGGAGCGCTATGAAAAGACAACAAGGGCCACATTCGTTCACACTCAGTCTCTAGCTGGCATGTAATAATGCACCGAAACAACAGATCTCTTTCCACATCCAGGCCCCACAGAACTTTGCATGGTTTACCCCAGACGCTTCACAAGCCCTGGTTCAATCTATTGACAGCACGTTGACCCCGGTATACCTCATCGTTCCAATTCACTCTATTCCTTGCACGCCTTTCACCCTCCTGCATGTTCAGGCCCCGATCACTCAAAATCTTTTTCAATCCATCATTCCACCTCCAATTTGGTCTCCCACTTCTCCTCGTTCCCTCCACCTATGACACATATATCCTCTTGGTCAATCTTTCCTCACTCATTCTCTCCGTGTGACCAAACCATTTCAAAACACCCTCTTCTGCTCTCTCAACCACAATCTTTTTATTACCACAAATCTCTCTTACCATTACATTACTTACTCGATCAAACCACCTAACACCACATATTTTCCTCAAACTTATCATTTCCAGCACATCCACCCTCCTGCGCACAACTCTATCCACAGCCAACGCCTCGCAACCATAAAACATTGTTGGAACCACTATTCCTTCAAACATACCCAATTTTGCTTTCCAAGATAATGTTCTCGACTTCCACACATTCTTCAAGGCTTCCAGAATTTTCGCCCCCTCCACCACCCTATGACTGACTTCCGCTGCCAAATCCAATCCCAGATGTCTAAAACACTTCACTTCCTCCTGTTTTTTTCCATTCAAACTTACTTCCCAATTTACTTGACCCTCAACCCGACTGTACCTAATAACCTTACTCTTATTCACATTTACTCTCAACTTTTTTCTTTCTCACACTTTACCAAACTCAGTCACCAGCTTCTGCAGTTTCTCACATAAATCAGCCACCAGCGCTGTATCATCAGCGAACAACAACTGACTCACTTCCCAAGCTCTCTCATCCCCAACAGACTTCATACTTGCCCCTCTTTCCAAAACTCTTTCATTCACCTCCCTAACAACCCCATCCATAAACAAATTAAACAGCTATGGAGACATCACACACCCCTGCCGCAAACCTACATTCACTGAGTACCAATCACTTTCCTCTCTTCCTACACGTACACATGCCTTACGTCCTCGATAAAAACTTTTCACTGCTTCTAACAACTTGCCTCCCACACCATATATTCGTAATACCTTCCACAGAGCATCTCTATCAACTATATCATATGCCTTCTCCAGATGCATAAATGCTACATACAAATCCGTTTGCTTTTCTAAGTATTTCTCACATACATTCTTCAAAGCAAACACCTGATCCACACGTCCTCTACCACTTCTGAAACCACACCGCTCTTCCCCAATATGATGCTCTGTACATGCCTTCACCCTCTCATTCAATACCCTCCCATATAATTTACCAGGAATACTCAGGAAACTTATACCACTGTAATTTGAGCACTCACTTTTATCCCCTTTGCCTTTGTACAATGGCACTATGCAAGCAATCCTCAGGCACCTCACCATGAATCATACATACATCAATAACCTTACCAACAAGTCAACAATACAGTCACCCCCTTTTTTAATAAATTCCACTGCAAAACCATCCAAACCCGCTGCCCTAACGGCTTTCATCTTCCGCAAAGCTTTTACTACCTCTTTTCTGTTTACCAAATAATTTTCCCTAATTCTTTCATTTTGCACACCTTCTCGACCAAAATACCCTATATCTGCCACTCTGTCATCAAACACATTCAACAAACCTTCAAAATACTTACTCCATCTCTTTCTCACATCACCATTAGTTGTTATCACCTCCCTATTAGCCCCCTTCACTGACGTTCCCAATTGTTCCTTTGTCTTACGCACTTTATTTACCTCCTTCAAAAACATCTTTTTATTCTCACTAAAATTTAATGATACTTTCTCACCCCAACTCTCATTTGCCCTCCTTTTCACCTCTTGCACCTTTCTCTTGATCTCCAGTCTCTTTCTTTTATACATCTCCCACTCATTTGCATTTTTTCCCTGCAAAAATCGTCCAAATGCCTTTCTCTTCTCTTTCACTAGTAATCTTACTTCTTCATCCCACCACTCACTACCCTTTCCAATCAAACCACCTCCCACGCTTCTCATGCCACAAGCATCTTTTGCGCAAGCCATCACTGCTTCCCTAAATACACCCCATTCCTCCCCCACTTCCCTTACCTCCTTTGTTCTCACCTTTTTCCATTCTGTACTCAGTCTCTCCTGGTACTTCCTCACACAAGTCTCCTTCCCAAGCTCACTTACTCTCACCACCCTCTTCCCCACAACATTCTTCCTTCTTTTCTGAAAACCCATACAAATCTTCATCTTCGCCTCCACAAGAAATGATCAGACATCCCTCCAGTTGCACCTCTTAGCATATTAACATCCAAAAGTTTCTCTTTCGCCTGTAAATTAACACGTAATCCAATAACGCTCTCTGGCCATCTCTCCTACTTACATACGTATACTTATGTATATCTCGCTTTTTAAAGTCGAGAACATTATATCCGAAAGCAAAAATGGCTATGTTTGAAGGAATAGTTGTTCCAACAATGTTGTATGGTTGCGAGGCGTGGGCTATGGATAGAGTAGTGCGCAGGAGGGTGGATGTGCTGGAAATGAGATGGTTGAGGACAATATGTGGTGTGAGGTGGTTCGATCGAGTAAGTAATGTAAGCGTAAGAGAGATGTGTGGAAATAAGAAGAGCTTGGTTGAGAGAGAAGAAGAGAGTATTTTGAATTGGTTTGATCACATGGAGAGAATGAGTGAGGAAAGATTGACCAAGAGGATATATGTGTCGGAGGTGGAGGGAACGAGGAGAAATGGGAGACCAAATTGGAGGTGGAAAGATTGAGTGAAAAAGATTTTGAGTGATCGGGGCCTGAACATGCAGGAGGGTGAAAGGCGGGCAAGGAATAGAGTGAGTTGGATCGATGTGGTATACCGGGGTCGACGTGTTGTCAATGGATTGAATCAGGGCTTGTGAAACGTCTGCGGTAAACCATGGAATGTTCTGTGGGGCCTGGATGTGGAAAGGGAGCTGTGGTTTCTGGCATCATTGTATGACAGCTAGAGACTGAGTGTGAACGAATTGGGCCTTTGTTGTCTTTTCCTAGCGCTACCTCGCGCACATGAGGGGGGTGGGTGTTGTTATCCATATGTGGCGAGGTGGCGATGGGAAGAAATAAAGGCAGACAGTGTGAATTGTGTGCATGTGTATATATGTATATATATGTGTATGTGTGTGTCTATATATATATGTGTGTGTCTATATATATGTGAGGTGCCTGAGGATTGGCGGAATGCGTGCATAGTGCCATTGTACAAAGGCAAAGGGGATAAGAGTGAGTGCTCAAATTACAGAGGTATAAGTTTTTTGAGTATTCCTGGTCAATTATATGGGAGGGTATTGATTGAGAGGGTGAAGGCATGTACTGAGCATCAGATTGGGGAAGAGAAGTGTGGTTTCAGAAGTGGTAGAGGATGTGTGGATCAGGTGTTTGCTTTGAAGAATGTATGTGAGAAATACTTAGAAAAGCAAATGGATTTGTATGTAGCATTTATGGATCTGGAGAAGGCATATGATAGAGTTGATAGAGATGCTCTGTGGAAGGCATTAAGAATATATGGTGTGGGAGGCAAGTTGTTAGAAGCAGTGAAAAGTTTTTATCGAGGATGTAAGGCATGTGTACGTGTAGGAAGAGAGGAAAGTGATTGGTTCTCAGTGAATGTAGGTCTGCGGCAGGGGTGTGTGATGTCTCCATGGTTGTTTAATTTGTTTATGGATGGGGTTGTTAGGGAGGTGAATGCAAGAGTTTTGGAAATAGGGGCAAGTATGAAGTCTGTTGGGGATGAGAGAGCTTGGGAAGTGAGTCAGTTGTTGTTCGCTGATGATACAGCGCTGGTGGCTGATTCATGTGAGAAACTGCAGAAGCTGGTGACTGAGTTTGGTAAAGTGTGTGAAAGAAGAAAGTTAAGAGTAAATGTGAATAAGAGCAAGGTTATTAGGTACAGTAGTGTTGAGGGTCAAGTCAATTGGGAGGTAAGTTTGAATGGAGAAAAACTGGAGGAAGTAAAGTGTTTTAGATATCTGGGAGTGGATCTGGCAGCGGATGGAACCATGGAAGCGGAAGTGGATCATAGGGTGGGGGAGGGGGCGAAAATTCTGGGAGCCTTGAAGAATGTGTGGAAGTCGAGAACATTATCTCGGAAAGCAAAAATGTGTATATTTGAAGGAATAGTGGTTCCAACAATGTTGTATGGTTGCGAGGCGTGGGCCATGGATAGAGTTGTGCGCAGGAGGATGGATGTGCTGGAAATGAGATGTTTGAGGACAATGTGTGGTTTGAGTTGGTTTGATCGAGTAAGTAACGTAAGGGTAAGAGAGATGTGTGGAAATAAAAAGAGCGTGGTTGAGAGAGCAGAGGAGGGTGTTTTGAAATGGTTTGGGCACATGGAGAGAATGAGTGCGGAAAGATTGACCAAGAGGATATATGTGTCGGAGGTGGAGGGAACGAGAAGTGGGAGACCAAATTGGAGGTGGACAGATGGAGTGAAAAAGATTTTGTGTGATCGGCGCCTGGACATGCAGGAGGGTGAAGGGAGGGCAAGGAATAGAGTGAATTGGATCGATGTGGTATACCGGGGTTGACGTGCTGTCAGTGGATTGAATCAGGGTATGTGAAGCGTCTGGGGTAAACCATGGAAAGCTGTGTAGGTATGTATATTTGCGTGTGTGGACGTATGTATATACATGTGTATGGGGGTGAGTTGGGCCATTTCTTTCGTCTGTTTCCTTGCGCTACCTCGCAAACGCGGGAGACAGCGACAAAGTAAAAAAAAGAAAAAAAAAAAAAATATATATATATATATATATATATATATATATATATATATATACATATATATATATATATATATATATATATATATATATATATATATATATATATATATATATATATATATATATATATATATATATATATATATATATGCATGTATATGTATGAGCATTATGTATACATCTGTGTATTATGAGTGGCAGGGTCATTTTTTGTCGGTTCCTTGCACTACCTCGCTAATTGAGGAAACACCGTATCACGTATGAGAAATAGTTTATAGATAATATAAATCATCAATAGATAGATTGATACTGGCGGATGGGTGATGAAGCTGTCAATATCTGCCTTGATGTTTGTCTGGAGAGGGACTGTACATGAGGGAGGTGAGGAGCAGGAGAGGGTTAAGGGAATTTCGGGGATGGGTGGCCGTTTCGGGAGGAGGGATGAGTGTTCTGGAGTGTGGCCGTCAGGGAGATGGGTGAGGGGTTCCTGGGTGTTTGGCGTCAGGAGGGGTTGAGATGTTCCTGGGGTGGTGGCACGTCAG
>NC_092248.1:24456976-24496940 GCF_036320965.1 Panulirus ornatus | reverse complement strand
AGGGAACCTTGTGGAATGCCAGACACCAGCGGCATTGGGAGCTCGTGTAACTGAGAGATTCTTACTATGCTGCTTCTCCGGGTAAATGGTATGTTGGTTCTGCTGCCATTCATTTTGAAACTTCAATGTATTTGGTGGTGTGTGCAGATACAATCAACAAACCAAGTGAAATATCATTCATGATGTTTTAGAGGAAAAAATAAATACCAAGGTAAGAGAAGTGGATAAACATACTGTTCTGGGCACTACCTCGCTGATGCAGGGGGGTGAAGATGATGTTTTCTGTGGGGCAGGGTGGGAACGGACGGACGGTGGCAAGTGATGAATATGGTACATGTTGTGTCTGTGTATATATGTATATATGTTTATGTATATACATGTATATGTATGGATCTATTATTCCTGGGGATAGGGGAGAAAGAATACCTTCCCCACGTATTCCCTGCGTGTCGTAGCAGGCCGACTAAAAGGGAAGGGAGCGGGGGGCTGGAAATCCTCCCCTCTCATTTTTTTTTAATTTTCTAAAAGAAGGAACAGAGAAGGGGGCCACGTGAGGATATTCTCTCAAAGGCCCAGTCCTCTGTTCTAAACGCTACCTCGCTAATGCGGGAAATGGCAGATAGTATTAAAGAAAGAAAGATATATATATATACATATACATATATATATATATATATATATATATATATATATATATATATATATATATATATATATATATATATATATATATATATATATATATATATATATATATATATATATATATTTTTTTTTTTTTTTTCTTTTTCTTTTTCTTTTTTTTTTGCTTTGTTGCTGTCTCCCGCGTTTGCGAGTTAGCGCAAGCAAACAGACGAAAGAAATGGCCCAACCCACCACAATACACATGTATATACATACGTCCAAACACGCAAATATACATACCCACCCAGCTTTCCATGGTTTACCCGAGACGCTTCACATGCCCTGATTCAATCCACTGACAGCACCTCAACCCCGGTATACCACATCGATCTAATTCACTCTATTCCTTGCCCTCCTTTCGCCCTCCTGCATGTTCAGGCCCATATCGCTCAAAATCTTTATCACTCCATCTTTCCACCTCCAATTTGGTCTCCCACTTCTCCTCGTTCCCTCCACCTCCGACACATATATCCTCTTGGTCAATCTTTCCTCACTCATTCTCTCCATGTGCCAAAACCAATTTAAAACACCCTCTTATGCTCTCTCAACCACACTCTTTTTATTTCCACACATCTCTCTTACCCTTACGTTACTTACTCGATGAAACCACCTCACACCACACATTGTCCTCAAACATCTCATTTCCAGCACATCCATCCTCCTGCGCACAACTCTATCCATAGCCCGCGCCTCGAAATCATACAACATTGTTGGAACCACTATTCCTTCAAACATAGACATTTTTGCTTTTCGAGATAATGTTCTCGACTTCCACACATTCTTCAAGGCTCCCAGAATTTTCGCCCCCTCCCCCACCCTCTGATCCACTTCCGCTTCCATGGTTCCATCCGCTGCCAGATCCACTCCCAGATATCTAAAACACTTTACTTCCTCCAGTTTTTCTCCATTCAAACTTACCTCCCAATTGACTTGACCCTAACCCTACTGTACCTAATAACCTTGCTCTTATTCATATTCACTCTTAACTTTCTTCTTCACACACTTTACCAAACTCAGTCACCAGCTTCTGCAGTTTCTCACATGAATCAGCCACCAGCAGTGTATCATCAGCGAACAACTGACTCACTTTCCAAGCTCTCTCATCCACAACAGACTTCATACTTGCCCCTCTTTCCAAAACGTTTGCATTCACCTCCCTAACAACCCCATCCATAAACAAATTAAACAACCATGAAGACAACACACACCCCTGCCGTAAACCTACATTCATTGAGAACCAATCACTTTCCTCTCTTCCTACACGTACACATGCCTTACATCCTCGATAAAAACTTTTCACTGCTTCTAACAACTTGCCTCTCACACCATATATTCTTAATACCTTCCACAGATCATCTCTATCAACTCTATCATATGACTTCTCCAGATCCATAAATGCTACCTACAAATCCATTTGCTTTACTAAGTATTTCTCACATACATTCTTCAAGGGAAACACCTGATCCACACCTCCTCTACCACTTCTGAAACCACACTGCTCTTCCCCAATCTGATGCTCTGTACATGCCTTAACCCTCTCAATCAATACCCTCCCATATAATTTACCAGGATTACTCAACAAACTTATACCTCTGTAATTTGAGCACTCACTTTTATCCCCTTTACCTTTGTATAATGGCACTATACACGCATTCCGCCAATCCACAGGCACCTCACCATGTGTCATACATACATTAAATAACCTTACCAACCAGACAATAATACAGTCACCCCCTATTTTAATAAATTCCACTGCAATACCATCCAAACCTGCTGCCTTGACGGCTTTCATCTTCCGCAAAGCTTTTATTACCTCTTCTCTGTTTACCAAATCATTTTCCCTAACACGCTCACTTTGCACATCACCTCGACCAAAACACCCTATATCTGCCACTCTATCATCAAACACATTCAACAAACCTTCAAAATACTCACTCCATCTCCTTCTCACATCACCACTACTTGTTATCACCTCCCCATATGCGACCTTCACTGAAGTTCCCATTTGCTCCCTTGTCTTACGCACTTTATTTACCTCCTTCCAGAACATCTTTTTATTCTCCCTAAAATTTAATGATACTCTCTCACCCCAACTCTCATTTGCCCTTTTTTTTACCTCTTGCACCTTTCTCTTGACCTCCTGTCTCTTTCTTTTATACATCTCCCACTCAATTGCATTTTTCCCTGCAAAAATCGTCCAAATGCCTCTCTCTTCTCTTTCACTAATAATCTTACTTCTTCATCCCACCACTCACTACCCTTTCTAATCAACCCACCTCCCACTCTTCTCATGCCACAAGCATCTTTTGCGCAATCCATCACTGATTCCCTAAATACATTCCATTCCTCCCCCACTCCCTTTCCTTCCATTGTTCTCACCTTTTTCCATTCTGTACTCATTCTCTCGTGGTACTTCCTCACACAAGTCTCCTTCCCAAGCTCACTTACTCCCACCACCCTCTTAACCCCAACATTCACTCTTCTTTTCTGAAAACCCATACAAATCTTCACCTTAGCCTCCACAAGATAATGATCAGACATCCCTCCAGTTCCACCTCTCAGCACATTTACATCCAAAAGTCTCTCTTTCGCGCGCCTGTCAATTAACACGTAATCCAATTACACTCTCTGGCCATCTCTCCTACTTACATAAGTATACTTATGTATATCTCGCTTTCTAAACCAGGTATTCCCAATCACCAGTCCTTTCTCAGCACATAAATTTACAAGCTCTTCACCATTTCCATTTACAACACTGATCACCCCATGTATACCAATTATTCCCTCAACTGCCACATTACTCACCTTTGCATTCAATTCATCCATCACTATAACCCAGTCGCATGCATCAAAACCACCAACACACTCATTCAGCTGCTTCCAAAACACTTGCCTCTCATGATCATTTTTCTCATGCCCAGGTGCATATGCACCATTAATCACCCATCTCTCTCCATCAACTTTAAGTTTTACCCATATTAATCGAGAATTTACTTTCTTACATTCTATCACATACTCCCACAACTCCTGTTTCAGGAGTACTGCTACTCCTTCCCTTGCTCTTGTCCTCTCACTAACCCCTGACTTAACTCCCAAGACATTCCCAAACCACTCTTCCCCTTTACCCTTGAGCTTCGTTTCACTCAGAGCCAAAACGTCCAGGTTCCTTTCCTCAAACATACTACCTATCTCTCCTTTTTTCACATCTTGGTTACATCCACACACATTTAGACACCCCAACCTGAGTCTACGAGGAGGATGAGCACTCCCCGCGTGACTGCTTCTGTTTCCCATTTTTTATAAAGTTAAAAGATACAAGGAGAGGAGGATTTCTGGCCCCCCTCTTCCGTCCCCTCTAGTCGCTTTCTACGACACGTGAGGAATGCTTGGGAAGTATTCTTTCACCCCTATCCCCAGGATGATATATATATATATATATATATATATATATATATATATATATATATATATATATATATATATATATATATATATATTTTATATTTCATATATATATATTTATATATATATATATATATTTTATATATATATATATATATATTTTATATTTTATTTTTTATTATACTTTGTCGCTGTCTCCCGCGTTTGCGAGGTAGCGCAAGGAAACAGACGAAAGAAATGGCCCAACCCCCCCCCCCATACACATGTATATACATACGTCCACGTCCACACACGCAAATATACATACCTACACAGCTTTCCATGGTTTACCCCAGACGCTTCACATGCCTTGATTCAATCCACTGACAGCACGTCAACCCCGGAATACCACATCGCTCCAATTCACTCTATTCCTTGCCCTCCTTTCACCCTCCTGCATGTTCAGGCCCCGATCACACAAAATCTTTTTCACTCCATCTTTCCACCTCCAATTTGGTCTCCCTCTTCTCCTCGTTCCCTCCACCTCCGACACATATATCCTCTTGGTCAATCTTTCCTCACTCATTCTCTCCATGTGCCCAAACCACTTCAAAACACCCTCTTCTGCTCTCTCAACCACGCTCTTTTTATTTCCACACATCTCTCTTACCCTTACGTTACTCACTCGATCAAACCACCTCACACCACACATTGTCCTCAAACATCTCATTTCCAGCACATCCATCCTCCTGCGCACAACTCTATCCATAGCCCACGCCTCGCAACCATACAACATTGTTGGAACCACTATTCCTTCAAACATACCCATTTTTGCTTTCCGAGATAATGTTCTCGACTTCCACACATTCTTCAAGGCCCCCAGAAATTTTGCCCCCTCCCCCACCCTATGATCCACTTCCGCTTCCATGGTTCCATCCGCTGCCAGATCCACTCCCAGATATCTAAAACACTTCACTTCCTCCAGTTTTTCTCCATTCAAACTCACCTCCCAATTGACTTAACCCTCAACCCAACTGTACCTAATAACCTTGCTCTTATTCACATTTACTCTTAACTTTCTTCTTCCACACACTTTACCAAACTCAGTCACCAGCTTCTGCAGTTTCTCACATGAATCAGCCACCAGCGCTGTATCATCAGCGAACAACAACTGACTCACTTCCCAAGCTCTCTCATCCCCAACAGACTTCATACTTGCCCCTCTTTCCAAAACTCTTGCATATATATATATATATATATATATATATATATATATATATATATATATATATATATATATATATATATATATATATATATATATATGTATATATATATATATATATATATATATATTCCTATGAGTCCACGGGGGAAAATGAAACACGAAAAGTTCCCAAGTGCACTTTCGTGTAATAATCACATCATCAGGGGAGACACAAGAGCGGAATATAACAGTCAGTTGATATACATCCAAGAGACGAAACTAGGACGCCATTTGGTAAACATATGATTGTCCAAAACATACAACGAGCGTTCATAAACTTATCACTTTACAGATCTTATCTACAATAAAGTTATCTTATTTGTATAGACCATCACTGATATTAAGATTATAATTCTTTGTGTATTTGATAATAGAAGATTCAATGATATTTCTCTTGGTAATAGAGTTAGAGTTAACAACTGAGATGGCGTTACTCCAGTCAATACAATGATTATAGTTTTTAGTATGATTAAACAAGGCATTTGATTCTTGTCCCGTTCTTATACTATATTTATGTTGCTTAAGTCTAACAGAAAGATCCTTACCAGTCTGACCAACATAGAATTTATCACAGTTTCCACAAGGAACTTTATAGATGCAACCAAGTTGAATTTTCTGGTGAATTCCTGATTAAGATGTTCTTTATAGTATTATTGTTCCTAAGGCAACTTTTACATTAAAGGATTTAAGCAACATGGGAAGCAAAGTGAAATTATTATTAAAGGGGAGAACTAAAAGATTCTTGGTGCTAATGGGAGATTTGGGCTCAACTCTATAAAATGATTTCTTGCTAACTTAAGGGATTAATCAATGAAAGATCTAGGGTACTTTAACTTAGATCCAATAGAATATATCTTCTCAAACTCATCACCAATAAACTCTGGACTGCAAATACGTAATGCCCTTAGGAACATAGATTGAAATGATGATAATTTAACTCTGTCATGTTGAGATGAGTAATAATAGATATATGAGCATACATTGGTGGGTTTTCTGTATATGCTAAACTTAAACTTGTTTCCTTGTCTATGGATCATGCAATCTAAAAATGGTAACATACCATTATTTTCATTTTCTAAAGTAAATTTGATGGAAGGTACTAAATTGTTAAGTAAGGAGAGAAATATTTGTAGATTTTCATTTGTTGGCCATACACAAAGAAAGTGCACTTGGGAACTTTTCGTATTTCATTTTCCCCCGTGGACTCGTAGGAATATCTTGATCACTCGCAAAATTGTACACATATATATACACACACAGACATATACATATATACACATGTACATAATTCATCCTGTCTGCCTTTATTTGATCCCATCGCCACCTCGCCACACATGGAATTACAACCCCCTCCCCCCTCATGTGTGCGAGGTAGCGCTAGGAAAGACACCAAAGGCCCCATTCGTTCACACTCAGTCTCTAGCTGTCACCGAAACCACAGCTCCCTTTCCACATCAAGGCCCCAGACTCTTTGCATGGTTTACCCCAGACGCTTCACATGCCCTGGTTCAATCCATTGACTAGCACGTCGACCCCGGTATACCACATCATTTCAATTCACTCTATTCCTTCCACGCCTTTCACCCTCCTGCATGTTCAGGCCCCGATCACTCAAAATCTTTTTCACTCCATCTTTCCACCTCCAATTTGGTCTCCCTCTTCTCCTCGTTCCCTCCACCTCCGACACATATATCCTCTTGGTCAATCTTTCCCCACTCATTCTCTCCATGTGACCAAACCATTTCAAAACACCCTCTTTTGCTCTCTCAACCACACTCTTTTTATTTCCACACATCTCTCTCACCCTTACATTACTTACTTGATCAAACCACCTCACACCACATATTGTCCTCAAACATCTCATTTCCAGCACATCCACCCTCCTGCGCACAACTCTATCCATAGCCCTACGCCTCGCAACCATACAACATTGTTGGAACCACTATTCCTTCAAACATACCCATTTTTGCTTTCCGAGATAATGTTCTCGACTTCCACACATTCTTCAAGGCCCTCAGGATTTTCGCCCCCTCCCCCACCCTATGATTCACTTCCGCTTCCATGGTTCCATCCGCTGCCAGATCCACTCCCAGATATCTAAAACACTTCACTTCCTCCAGTTTTTCTTCCTTCAAACTTACCTCCCAATTGACTTAGCCCTCAACCCTCTTGTACCTAATATCCTTGCTCTCATTTATATCTACTCTTAACTTCCTTCTTTATCACACTCAGTCACCAGCTTCTGCAGTTTCCTACATGAATCAGCCACCAGCGCTGTATCATCAGCGACAACAACTGACTCACTTCCCAAGCTCTCTCATCCACAACAGACTGCATACTTGCCCCTCTTTCCAAAACTCTTGCATTCAACTCCCTAACAACCCCATCCATAAACAAATTAAACAACCATGGAGACATCACACACCCGTGCCGCAAACCCACATTCACTGAGAACCAATCACTTTCCTCTCTTCCTACACGTACACATGCCTTATATCCTCGATAAAAACTTTTCACTGCTTCTAACAACTTGCCTTCCACACCATATATTCGTAATACCTTCCACAGAGCATCTCTATCAACTCTATCATATGCCTTCTCCAGATCCATAAATGCTACATACAAATCCATTTGTTTTTCTAAGTATTTCTCACATACATTCTTCAAGGGAAACACCTGATCTACACATCGTCTACCACTTCTGAAACCACACTGTTCTTCCCCAATCTGCTGCTCTGTACATGCCTTCACCCTCTCAATCAATACCCTCCCATATAATTTACCAGGAATACTCAACAACTTATGCCTGTTTAATTTGAGCAATCACTCTTATCCCCTTTGCCTTTGTACAATGGCACTATGCAAGCATTCCGCCAATCCTCAGGCACCTCACCATGAATCATACATACATCAAATAACCTTACCAACCAGTCAACAATACAGTCACCCCCTTTTGTAATAAATTCCACTGCAATGCCATCCAATGCCGGCTTTCATCTTCCGTAAAGCTTTACTACCTCTTCTCTATTTACCGAAATGATTTCCATAACCCTCTCACTTTGCACACCACCTCGACCAAAACACCCTATATCTGCCACTCTATCATCAAACACATTCAACAAACCTTCAAAATACTCACTCCATCTCCTTCTCACATCACCACTACTTGTTATCACCTTCCCCATTAGCCCCCTTCACTGAAGTTCAGTTTTGCTCCCTTGTCTTACGCACTTTATTTACATCCCTCCAAAACATCTTTTTATTCTCCCTTAAAATTTTTTGATACTCTCTCACCCCAACTCTCACTTGCCCTCTTTTTTTCACCTCTTGCACCTTTTTCTTGACCTCCTGCCTCTTTCTTTTATACCTCTCCCACTCATTTCCTTTTTTCCCTGCAAAAATTGTCCAAATGCCTCTCTCTTCTCTTTCACTAATACTCTTACTTCTTCATCCCACCACTCACTACCTTTTCTAATCAACCCACCTGCCACGCATCTCATGCCACAAGCATCTTTTGCGCACGCCATCACTGCTTCCCTAAATACATCACATTCCTCCCCCACGCCCCTTACCTCCTTTGTTCTCACCTTTTTCCATTCTGTACTCAGTCTCTCCTGGTACTTCCTCACACAAGTGTCCTTCCCAAAATCACTTACTCTCACCACTCTCTTCACCCCAACATTCTCTCTTCTTTTCTGAAAACCCCCACAAATCTTCACCTTCGCCTCCACAAGATAATGATCAGACATCTCTCCAGTTGCACCTCTCAGCACATTAACATCCAAAAGTCTCTCTTTCGTTCTTCTATCAATTAACACGTAATCGAATAACGCTCTCTTGCCATCTCTCCTACTTACATACGTATACTTATGTATATCTCGCTTTTTGAACCAGGTTTTCCCAATCACCAGTCCTTTTTCAGCACATAAATCTACAAGCTCTTCACCATTTCCATTTACAACACTGAACACTCCATGTATACCAACTATTCCCTCAACTGCCACATTACTCACCTTTGTATTCAAATCACCCATCACTATAACCCGGTCTTGTGCATCAAAACCACTAACACACTCATTCAGCTGCTCCCAAAACACTTGCCTCTCATGATCTTTCTTCTCATGCCCAGGTGCATATGCACCAATAATCACCCATCTCTCTCCATCAACTTTCAGTTTTACCCATATCAATCTAGAATTTACTTTCTTACACTCTATCACATACTCCCACAACTCCTGTTTCAGGAGTAGTGCTACTCCTTCACTTCCTCTTGTCCTCTCACTAACACCTGGTTTTACTCCCAAGACATTCCCAAACCACTCTTTCCCTTTACCCTTGAGCTTCGTTTCACTCAGAGCCAAAACATCCGTGTTGCTTTCCTCAAACATACTACCTATCTCTCCTTTTTACTCATCTTGGTTACATCCACACACATTTAGACACCCCAATCTGAGCCTTCGAGGAGGATGAGTACTCCTCGCATGACTCGTTCTTCTGTTTCCCCTTTTAGAAAGTTAAAATACAAGGAGGGGAGGGTTTCTGGCCCCCCGCTCCCGTCCCCTTTAGTCGCCTTCTACGACACGTGAGGAATGCGTGGGAAGTATTCTTTCTCCCCTATCCCCAGTCGTTTCGTTAGTCTTCGCATGGAAAGTTAGACGCGATACAATAATAATGGCCTAAATAATACCTGCTGCAATGATTCCATGCGAGCTTGATGGATTGGAGCCTCGAAATAGCGTGACGTACCAAGGGCTAAGTGTCTAAAGTATTTCAGCAGCTGTTACATTTGGCTAATTTGTAATAGACTCTCAAGGTCAGTCGTAATATCTACCTGTTGTTCAAGTAAGCTTCCCTGTATGACTTTCATCATATACCAGCACTAATGGCAAGAAGATCACTTCTAATACTCTCCAAATAAATAAGATCGACGAAGTGTTTCAGTTAGATCAATAAATGATCATTTTCGCAGGTGACGAAAGCGATGTCACTTGAAAATCGAGATTGTGCGGCGTATGATCATAGGAAGGAACTTTAGCATAGGATAATCGCAAGTATCTCTGGTAATATTATTGAAGAAGTGGGTGGGGCTCGGTGCGCCATATAATTTAGGAACGAAAATATAGTCTGCAACAGGAGTCTGCTGTCCATTTTTTTGTTCACAGAAAAGTATGATAGAAAGAATTTAGGGAATTTGAAAATTATAGTGAATGAGTTTTAAATAGACATACTTTAGAAATAAGTATTTGTAAATACTTTATGTGAGATCATGTTAAATATGTTTGTATGTACTCTATCTATCTGTCTATCTATCTATCTATCTATCTATCTATCTATCTATATATATATATATATATATATATATATATATATATATATATATATATATTATTTTTTTTTTCTATTATACTTTGTCGCTGTCTCCCGCGTTTGCGAGGTAGCGCAAGGAAACAGACGAAAGAAATGGCCCAACCCACCCCCCATACACATGTATATACGTACGTCCACACGCGCAAATATACATACCTACACAGCTTTCCATGGTTTACCCCAGACGCTTCACATGCCTTGATTCAATCCATTGACAGCACGTCAACCCCGGTATACCACATCGCTCCAGTTCACTCTATTCCTTGCCCTCCTTTCACCCTCCTGCATGTTCAGGCCCCGATCACACAAAATCTTTTTCACTCCATCTTTCCACCTCCAATTTGGTCTCCCTCTTCTCCTCGTTCCCTCCACCTCCGACACATATATCCTCTTGGTCAATCTTTCCTCACTCATTCTCTCCATGTGCCCAAACCACTTCAAAACACCCTCTTCTGCTCTCTCAACCACGCTCTTTTTATTTCCACACATCTCTCTTACCCTTACGTTACTCACTCGATCAAACCACCTCAGACCACACATTGTCCTCAAACATCTCGTTTCCAGCACATCCATCCTCCTGCGCACAACTCTATCCATAGCCCACGCCTCGCAACCATACAACATTGTTGGAACCACTATTCCTTCAAACATACCCATTTTTGCTTTCCGAGATAATGTTCTCGACTTCCAGACATTCTCCAAGGCCCCCAGAATTTTCGCCCCCTCCCCCACCCTATGATCCACTTCCGCTTCCATGGTTCAATCCGCTGTCAGATCCACTCCCAGATATCTAAAACACTTTACTTCCTCCAGTTTTTCTCCATTCAAACTCACCTCCCAATTGACTTGACCCTCAGCCCTACTGTAAGGCATGTGTACGTGTAGGAAGAGAGGAAAGTGATTGGTTCTCAGTGAATGTAGGTTTGCGGCAGGGGTGTGTGATGTCTCCATGGTTGTTTAATTTGTTTATGGATGGGGTTGTAAGGGAGGTAAATGCAAGAGTCCTGGAAAGAGGGGCAAGTATGAAGTCTGTTGGGGATGAGAGAGCTTGGGAAGTGAGTCAGTTGTTGTTCGCTGATGATACAGCGCTGGTGGCTGATTCATGTGAGAAACTGCAGAAGCTGGTGACTGAGTTTGGTAAAGTGTGTGGAAGAAGAAAGTTGAGAGTAAATGTGAATAAGAGCAAGGTTATTAGGTACAGTAGGGGTGAGGGTCAAGTCAATTGGGAGGTGAGTTTGAATGGAGAAAAACTGGAGGAAGTGAAGTGTTTTAGATATCTGGGAGTGGATCTGTCAGCGGATGGAACCATGGAAGCGGAAGTGGATCATAGGGTGGGGGAGGGGGCGAAAATTTTGGGAGCCTTGAAAAATGTGTGGAAGTCGAGAACATTATCTCGGAAAGCGAAAATGGGTATGTTTGAGGGAATAGTGGTTCCAACAATGTTGTATGGTTGCGAGGCGTGGGCTATGGATAGAGATGTGCGCAGGAGGATGGATGTGCTGGAAATGAGATGTTTGAGGACAATGTGTGGTGTGAGGTGGTTTGATCGAGTAAGTAACGTAAGGGTAAGAGAGATGTGTGGAAATAAAAAGAGCGTGGTTGAGAGAGCAGAAGAGGGTGTTTTGAAATGGTTTGGGCACATGGAGAGAATGAGTGAGGAGAGATTGACCAAGAGGATATATGTGTCGGAGGTGGAGGGAACGAGGAGAAGAGGGAGACCAAATTGGAGGTGGAAAGATGGAGTGAAAAAGATTTTGTGTGATCGGGGCCTGAACATGCAGGAGGGTGAAAGGAGGGCAAGGAATAGAGTGAATTGGAGTCATGTGGTATACAGGGGTTGACGTGCTGTCAGTGGATTGAATCAAGGCATGTGAAGCGTCTGGGGTAAACCATGGAAAGCTGTGTAGGTATGTATATTTGCGTGTGTGGACGTGTGTATGTACATGTGTATGGGGGGGGGGGGGTTGGGCCATTTCTTTCGTCTGTTTCCTTGCGCTACCGCGCAAACGCGGGAGACAGCGACAAAGTATAAAAAAAAAAAAAAAAAAATATATATATATATATATATATTTTTTCTTTTTTGCTCTATCGCTGTATCCCGCGTTTGCGAGGTAGCGCAAGGAAACAGACGAAAGAAATGGCCCAACCCACCCCAATACACATGTATATACATACGTCCACACACGTAAACATACATACCTACACAGCTTTCCATGGTTTACCCCAGACGCTTCACATGCCTTGATTCAATCCACTGACAGCACGTCAACCCCGGTATACCACATCGCTCCAATTCACTCTATTCCTTGCCCTCCTTTCACCCTCCTGCATGTTCAGGCCCCGATCACACAAAATCTTTTTCACTACATCTTTCCACCTCCAATTTGGTACCCCTCTTCTCCTAGTTCCCTCCACCCCCGACACATATATCCTCTTGGTCAATCTTTCCTCACTCATTCTCTCCATGTGACCAAACCATTTCAAAACACCCTCTTCTGCTCTCTCAACCACGTTCTTTTTATTTCCACACATCTCTCTTACCCTTACGTTACTTACTCGATCAAACCACCTCACACCACACATTGTCCTCAAACATCTCATTTCCAGCACATCCATCCTCCTGCGCACAACTCTATCCATAGCCCACGCCTCGCAACCATACAACATTGTTGGAACCACTATTCCTTCAAACATACCCATTTTTGCTTTCCGAGATAATGTTCTCGACTTCCACACATTTTTCAAGGCTTCCAGGATTTTCGCCCCCTCCCCCACCCTATGATCCACTTCCGCTTCCATGGTTCCATCCGCTGACAGATCCACTCCCAGATATCTAAAACACTTCACTTCCTCCAGTTTTTCTCCATTCAAACTCACCTCCCAATTGACTTGACCCTCAACCCTACTGTACCTAATAACCTTGCTCTTATTCACATTTACTCTTAACTTTCTTCTTCCACACACTTTACCAAACTCAGTCACCAGCTTCTGCAGTTTCTCACATGAATCAGCCACCAGCGCTGTATCATCAGCGAACAACAACTGACTCACTTCCCAAGCTCTCTCATCCCCAACAGACTTCATACTTTCCCCCTCTTTCCAGGACTCTTGCATTTACCTCCCTAACAACCCCATCCATAAACAAATTAAACAACCATGGAGACATCACACACCCCTGCCGCAAACCTACATTCACTGAGAACCAATCACTTTCCTCTCTTCCTACACGTACACATGCCTTACATCCTCGATAAAAACTTTTCACTGCTTCTAACAACTTGCCTCCCACACCATATATTCTTAATACCTTCCACAGAGCATCTCTATCAACTCTATCATATGCCTTCTCCAGATCCATAAATGCTACATACAAATCCATTTGCTTTTCTAAGTATTTCTCACATACATTCTTCAAAGCAAACACCTGATCCACACATCCTCTACCACTTCTGAAACCGCACTGCTCTTCCCCAATCTGATGCTCTGTACATGCCTTCACCCTCTCAATCAATACCCTCCCATATAGTTTACCAGGAATACTCAACAAACTTATACCTCTGTAATTTGAGCACTCACTCTTATCCCCTTTGCCTTTGTACAATATATATATATATATATATATATATATATATATATATATATATATATATATATATATATATATGGGGTTGTTAGGGAGATGAATGCAAGAGTTTTGGAAAGAGGGGCAAGTATGAAGTCTGTTAGGGATGAGAGAGCTTGGGAAGTGAGTCAGTTGTTGTTCGCTGATGATATAGCGCTGGTGACTGATTCATGTGAGAAACTGCAGAAGCTGGTGACTGAATTTGGTAAAGTGTGTGAAAGAAGAACGTTAAGAGTAAATGTGAATAAGAGCAAGGTTATTAGGTACAGTAGGGTTGAGGGTCAAGTCAATTGGGAGGTAAGTTTGAATGGAGAAAAACTGGAGGAAGTAAAGTGTTTTAGATATCTGGGAGTGGATCTGGCAGCGGATGGAACCATGGAAGCGGACGTGGGTCATAGGGTGGGGGAGGGGGCGATAATCCTGGGAGCCTTGAAGAATGTGTGGAAGTCGAGAACATTATCTCGGAAAGCAAAAATGGGTATGTTTGAAGGAATAGTGGTTGCAACAATGTTGTATGGTTGCGAGGCGTGGGCTATGGATAGAGTTGTACGCAGGAGGGTGGATGTGCTGGAAATGAGATGTTTTAGCACAATGTGTGGTGTGAGGTGGTTTGATCGAGTAAGTAACATAAGGGTAAGAGAGATGTGTGGAAATAAAATGAGCGTGGTTGAGAGAGCAGAAGAGGGTGTTTTGAAATCGTTTGGACACATGGAGAGAATGAGTGAGGAAAGATTGACCAAGAGGATATATGTGTCGGAGGTGGAGGGAACGAGGAGAAGTGGGAGACCAAATTGAAGGTGGAAAGATAGAGTGAAAGAGATTTTGTGTGATCGGGTCCTGAACATTCAGGAGGGTGAAAGGAATGCAAGGAATAGAGTGAATTGGATCGATGTGGTATACCGGGGTTGACGTGCTGTCAGTGGATTGAATCAGGGCATGTGAAGCGTCTGGGGTAAACCATGGAAAGCTGTGCAGGTATGTAAATTTGCGTGTGTGGACGTGTATGTATATACATGTGTATGGGGGTGGGTTGGGCCATTTCTTTCGTCTGTTTCCTTGCGCTACCTCGCAAACGCGGGAGCCAGCGACAAAGCAAAAAAAAAAAAAAAGAAATATATATATACATATATATACATGGTCGTAATCCTTCATGAGAAGAAAGATCGTACGTTGAAAGTGTTTTGTGAGCTGCTGAGTCAGCAGCTTTGATGCACGAGACCGGGTTATATTGATTAGTAATTCAAATACGAAGATGAGTAATGTGGTACTTGTATGTGTATTTGGTGTACGTGTGGTATTCAGTGTTGTGAATGGAAATGGTGGAGATATTGTGTGATTTGAACGCTGAAAAAGACCGGTTATTGGGAATACCTAGTTTAAAAGTAAAAATGTACATAATCATACGTATGTAAGTAGGAGAGATGGTCAAAGGGCATTATCAGATTGTGTTAATTGACAAGCTTGTAAAAGAGAGACTTTTGGATGTTCATGTGCTGAGAGGGGCAGCTAGAGGTATATCTGATCACTACCTTGTGGAGGGGAAGGTGAAGATTTGTAAAGGTTTTCAAGAGATAATATTAGGGAGAAGAGGAGACTTGTGTAAAGAAGTACCAGGAGAGATCGGCAAAAGGTTAGAGCAAATGACGTGAAGGTGCGCGTGAGGAGTGGGATGTATTTAGGGAAGCAGTGATGGCACGTGCAAAAGATATGGCGTGAGAAAGGTGGGAGGTGTGCAAATTAGAAAGGGTAGTGGGTGGTAGGATGGAGAAGTAAAGTTGTAAGTGAAAGAGAAAAGAGAGGCGTTTGGACGCTGCTTACAAAAAAGAAATGCAAATGACTGGGAAATGTATAAAAAAAGAAAAAAATAGCGGCAGGAGGTCCAAAGAAAGGTGCAAAGGTTGAATAGAGGGCAAATGAGAGTTGAAATGACAAGACATGAATACATAAAAAAGTTGTTCAAGACACATCCACGTACCCAGGTCATCCCCCGCCACATGACCCTCCTTAATCACTGTCCCTTACTAGGATTACGACCATATATAGTAGACAATGCTCGGCCTGAAAAGGCTGGTGTTGTACGGCGAGAACCAAGTATACTTTTACCACTTTCTGCTCTAAATATATCACTTATCTCTGTCCTTGATGTACAATGATTATCTATTCCCATGTTTTCTATGAACTAATTCATACTCAAGGTCTCCCGTATATTAACAGGTGTTGTATACCCTTTATTTTTCACTGTGTTGCTTTCACACACACACCCTCCTCCCCTACCCACCCACATTAGCGCCTTTCCCTATATTGGGATCGTCTTTTAGGTATAATGAAGAAACCCTCAGAGTAACATAACCTCATGAACGTCTCGTATTATCTTTCAGTAGGTAATCTTGACTGGATGTTCTACTTGCTATAATGAGGAACCCAGTGATTTCTCGAGACGTTGTTTCGTTATGGACCGAGAAATGCTGAGTAAAGTCATTCTTATTGGCGGGTTTACTGTACATTAAGAACTTTACACTGTACATCATAGTCAATGTTTTGCCTGTGTCAGTGTACTTGAGAACTATCACTAATGTATCCTTAAGTTCCTCTTTTCTGCAGATATTGTGTCATAATTCCTGTAAACCTGAACATTAGATATTCATTATAATGATCATACTTCAGAAGTATGAACGAACGTATGAAGCACGGCACAGTGGTAGTCGAGGCAGAGAGGGTGTTCTCCCAGGAGAAGCTGGCCCAGGACCACCTCCTCCAGGGGCTGTGGGGAGACACCAGGACCACCTGCCATACCCTCATCCTCGACCTCAACATCATCAACAACAACAACAACAACAACAACAACAACAACAACAACAACAACAACAACCTCACCAACCTCACCAACTTCACCCTCAGGTGAGGACTGCACCTCTTTTATCATAATCAATTGTCATCATAATTGGTATTATTGTTAGTAGTAGTACTATTGATTATCATTATCTATTCATTTATTATCATATTCCCGCGTGAACAAGGTAGTGCCAGGAAACAGACGGAGAAAGATACATCCCCTCTCGTATACATACTTGTTAATTGATAGACGCGTAAAACAGAGACTTTTGGATGTTATTGTGCTGAGAGGGGCAGCTGGTGATGGGATGTCTGATCACTATCTTGCTGAGGCGAAGGTAAAGATTTATAGAGGTTTTCAAAAAAGAAGAGCAAATATTAGAGAGAAGAGAGTGGTGAGAGTAAGTTAGCTTGGAAAGGAGACTTGCGTGAGGGAGACATACACATTCATTCTTTTTATGTTGAAAGCTCCAGTCACTGGCAAATGTTCACATGAAGGCCGGGCCTTGATTGAAATATAGAGAATAATACAACTGAGAAAGAAAAGACAAGGGAAAGTATTTACATATTTTGGAGGAAATAAGCCTCTCTTGTGAAATGTGACACGTCAAAGTTACTGGGAAAGACATAAGAAGGTAGAGAGTTCCAAAGGTCTGACATCTACGGAAAGAAGCAGGTATCAAAACGGCCCACCCTTGAGTTGCCGATGGCCACAAAATAATCATGTGACACAGCAGCTTGCCGAGTATTGCGTGGTGTAGCTAGTGATGGGAGTACACAAGCAGCTACAACTCGGGAGAAAAATCCAGAACAATGACTACAGAAGAGGGAAATTGAACCAACTTTGCGGCGTAGGGCAAGGGGATGAAGTTTGAAAGCTTGGGACAGTTTATAAGTCGGATCGTTTTCGACTTAACTGTCAAGTAAGCATAAGGAGCTAGAACCATCCTAAATGTGAGAGCAGTGCTCCATGCAAGGTCGATTCAATCCTTTGTATAAACGGAGCAACTATTTAGAAGAAAAAGCTTTCGACATCGAAACAGGACACCCAGTTTGATAGAGGGAGACTTAGCTATTACTACAATTTGGGGTTTCTGAGAAAGAGTGGATGTTACAGTCATGCCAAGTATGTTTAGTGAGTTACATGGTGGAATCTACAGAAATGTCAAAGGAAAGATGAGAGTTGTTATGACTTTTCGATAGAGAGATGGGTAGATATTGGGTCTTGGGGGAATTAAAAAACGAGATTTTGTGTACCCCACAGATATATCCTGTACAAGTCTGAGTTTATTGAGAAAGCTGTGTCAAGACGAGATGCAGATCAAGTGAGAGAAGAGAGAGTAGAATTGAAGGATGTGGATGAATGCAGCGTTGTGTCGTCAGCGTATGAAAGCATTGGATTATTTGTTGGGGAGAGGCAATCATTTGAAAAATAGATAAAAAGTGTTGGGGGCAGGAGAGAACCTTGAGCACACTGCAAGTTGATGGAAAGGGGGGGCTGATCCATCAACAACCACAGAGATACATCGGCCGGGGAGGAAGCTAGATATGATGGAGCAAAGGAGAGAGGGAAGTCAAAAGATGGGAGCTTAGAGATGAGACCTAGATGCCACACCCTGTCAAAAGTCTTAGATATGTCAAGGGCAACTACACATGACTCAGGGATGATGCCCAGACATTAATTAGATAAGAAAGAATATCATCGGTGGATCTTGCCTTACGGAAGCTATGCTGCTGATCAGATAAAACACTGTGATTTTCGAAGTGTTTAAGAATATGGGAGTTGAGGGGGGATTTTGGAAATGGTAGATGTCAAAGCAATAGGAGGGTAGAGGGATCAGAACGGTCACTCTTCTTAGGGATGGGGTGCATCAATGCATGCTTCCAAGGAGAAGGAAAAGTTTTGGTTTTTAAACAGGAAGGGGACAGACGAGCAAGCACAGGTGTAAGTTCAGAGACATTCTCTTTTAGTACACGTGGATGGATGCCATCAAGATCATAAGCCTTGCTAGGATTAAAAAAACGAAGCGCTTTTCGGAGAGCCCTAAAAGAGATTACAGGAAGAGGCATAGTATTAGTAAGAGGAGCATAAAGGGGTGAAGTAATGTTAAAGTCCTCCAAGGTAGAATTAGAGGCAGAAAGGGAACCAAAGGGAGTTGCTTTGTCTACAGGAAAGACACCTATTGTATCATAAGAACGGAAAACTGGAGGAAAGTTCGAGCGACATAAGTTGTTAGAGATGTCCTTAGCTAAAGACCAGAAAGACCTATCAGTGGATGACGAGGAGAGGGGTATCACTTTCCTCTGAATAAAGGAACGCTTCGCCTCACGGATAACGTACTTGCAGTGATTACGAGCAGTGATAAAAGCCGGATGGGAGCTAGAGGGAGGAGAGCTTTTCCAGCCAGAGATGCCTGGTCCCTTGCCAGAATGGCCTTTAGAACAGGAACGGTTGAACTATTATTTGGGTGAAGAGGTCCTTCTGGAAAAAAATTGGATAAATTCTTCCATTTCTGCAACAATAACCTGTGCTATGCGTTTAGCGGGTACAAAAGCATCACTACATAAGAGACATTAACTTACCCAAGGAAAGTCAGAAAAGAAGTTACCCAAGTTAATTCAGTCAGCTTTGTTGAAGTGTCAGTATTTACGTTCAGGAGCTACTGGAGGGGAGATGCCGTTAGAATACATTCATGTATAAGAGTGTGGCCAGAAAAACCAATTTGGGACGTGATTGTGTATTTACAGTGAGATACACTAAAAGCAAAAATAAATCCATAATATTAGGAGAGTGGTCACAGCGGTCAGGTATATGGGTGGGATGGCAGATAATTTGCTCTTGAACATTGTGAATGGAGAACGTAAGAGTTTCAATCCCTCCACCAACCGTATGGGAGGTCCTCACCCATTCCCTGTAGAGAACGTTGAAATCCCCTGGGTAGATGATCTTGGCTTGCGGATGAGAGGATGTCACAGTCTCATGGCATGAATTTTGATGGTCAAAACAGAGGAAAAATGTGGTAGTAGGGAGACAGACCTTTAGCCATAAAACATCAGAATTTGGAGACTAAAGGTCCTTGAGGCGTGCAACGGGTGTGTTGATGGAATAAGCACAAACATCATCTTTGAACCGGAATCGTGTATGGAGGTTATAGTTAGATATGAAAAAGGGACTGGTAAGAACATCATCAGACAACTGTGTCTCATACAGAAGTAAGATATTAAGAGAGGTACTAGGTAGATGGTGTTCAAGTGAGGAGAGACTACTAGAGAGACCATGTCTGTTGGTACAGTGATGAGAAAAAGAGGAAGGTCTGACAGAGGGGAAAGGTCGTGAGAGGGACCGGCATTACCACTGCTAGAGTTCTCCCTCTCATTGGCAGTAGAGTCTGGCAGAAACCCGGAGATTCTTAGTACGCCTTGATGCCGGGAACTAGAAACATCGATCTGATGGACTCTGTCATGATGATACTTACAAGAGTTTGAGTGCACAGGAATTGACAAAAGTTATTATGTGAAAAAAATAATGATAGTAAGCAGGGTTTGAGTAGGTGAATGATGCTTGTTTGAAGATGGCAGGACTCGCCCGAGAGTGTAAGATGGTTCCGGGGACCACTTTAACGCTTCTCAGTCAAGACGGTGGTACCACCATGGGTGGCTGTTTTCAACAACCTACTACCTGATGGGTTGCTTCAAGAGTAAGGGATGGGATAATTCTTCAGTTAGCTGGAGTATTGGGAAAGACCAATACACTATCACCTGAGCGCCTCACTCTCACTGGTGGCAGAGCCATACGATAAGGTGTAGTCAGAGAAATAGACCTTAGATTTGCATGGTTCATGGGAGGGGACATTACCATCTGAGCCCTCCCTCTCTCTGACAGCAGAGTACTGAAACATAAAAAAGCAGCTAATGTAACAACAGATTACAAGACTGTCATTTCTTAGAGCGTCACTTACAGATTTACCCATAGCAGCTCTAGGCTTATGTGGTTGAAGGATCATCATATACCCCTTACACGCAAACAACACGAAGAGCAATAATGAGTGGGAAGAAAATCATATAAGGGAATAAATCATATAAAACACGAGAACACAAAAAAAAGGCAAAGAACACAAATACAAGTAAATGCTGGTGATGCAGGAGATAAAATCACACTCAAAAAAATTCATTATCTCCTAAGAAGAAGAAAAAACTACATTTCACAGACTAGATACTTCTGTAAACTTCTTTTAAGAAAAAAATAATGTAATCCAGTAAAACATATTTCCTCCAACATCGTAAGGTGCACTCGAACAAGACGTCACAAAAACGTATCCTCACGAGAGAAGTGACTTAGAATTTCATTATGACAGCACGAACGTTCATATACACACACAGACACACACACACACACACACACACATACACACACACACACACACACACACACACACACACACACACACACACACACACACACACACACACAAATATGCACATATCCACACTGGTTCGCCCCCCCTCTCCCCGCCCCACACTCACACGGAGAGAGACACACACACACACACACACACACACACACACACACACACACACACACACACACACACACACACACACATATATATATATATATGGTGTGGGAGGCAAGTTATTAGAAGTGAAAAGTTTTTATCGAGGATGTAAGGCATGTGTGCGTGTAGGAAGAGAGGAAAGTGATTGGTTCTCAGTGAATGTAGGTTTGCTGCAGGAGTGTGTGATGTCTCCATGGTTGTTTAATATATTTATGGAGGGGGTTGTTAGGGAGGTGATGGCAAAAGTTTTCGAAAGAGGACCAAATATGAAGTCTGTTGGGGACGAGAGAGCTTGGGAAGTGAGTCAGTTGTTGTTCGCTGATGATACAGCGCTGGTGGCTGATTCATGTGAGAAACTGCAGAAGCTGGTGACTGAGTTTGGTAGTGTGAGAAAGAAGAAAGTTGAGAGTAAATGTGAATAAGAGCAAGGTTATTAGGTACAGTAGCGTTGAGGGTCAAGTCAATTGGGAGGTAAGTTTGAATGGAGAAAAACTGGAGGAAGTAAAGTGTTTTAGATATCTGGGAGTGGATCTGGCAGCGGATGGAACCATGGAAGCGGAAGTGAATCATAGGGTGAGGGAGGGGGCGAAAATCCTGGGAGCCTTGAAGAATGTGTGGAAGTCGAGAACATTATCTCGGAAAGCAAAAATGGCTATGTTTGAAGGAATAGTGGTTCCAGCAATGTTGAATGGTTGCGAGGCGTGGGCTATGGATAGAGTTGTGCGCAGGAGGGTGGATGTGCTGGAAATGGGATGTTTGAGGACAATATGTGGTGTGAAGTGCTTTGATCGAGTAAGTAATGTAAGGGTAAGAGAGATGTGTGGAAATAAAAAGAGCGTGGTTGAGAGAGCAGAAGTGGGTGTTTTGAAATGGTTTGGGCACATGGAGAGAATGAGTGAGGAAAGATTGACCAAGAGGATATATGTGTCGGAGGTGGAGGGAACGAGGAGAAGTGAGAGACCAAATTGGAGGTGGAAAGATGAAGTGAAAAAGATTTTGAGTGATCGGTGCCTGAACATGCAGGAGGGTGAAAGGCGAGAAAGGAATAGAGTGAATTAGATCGATGTGGTATACCGGGGTCGACGTGCTGTCAATGGATTGAATCAAGGCATGTGAAGCGTCTGGGGTAAACCATGGAAAGTTCTGTGGGGCCTGGATGTGGAAAGGGAGCTGTGGTTTCGGGCATTATTCCATGACAGCTAGAGACTGAGTGTGAACGAATGGGGCCTTTGTTGTCTTTACCTAGCGCTACCTCGCACACATGAATGGGTAGGGGGATGTTATTCCATGTGTGGCGAGGTGGCGATGGGAATGAATAAAGGCAGTGTGAATTATGTGCATGTGTATATATGCAGGTGTCTGAGTGTGTATATATATGTGTACATTTAGATGTATGGGTATGTATATTTGCGTGTGTGGACGTGTATGTATATACATGTGTATGGGGGTGTGTTGGGCCATTTCTTTCGTCTGTTTACTTGCGCTACCTCGCAAACGCGGGAGACAGCGACAAAGCAAAATAAATGAATAAATATATATATGGCCAGAGATGACCAGAGAGCGTTATTGGATTACGTGTTAATTGACAGGCGTGCGAAAGAGAGACTTTTGGATGTTAATGTGCTGAGAGGTGCAACTGGAGGGATGTCTGATCATTATCTTGTGGAGGCTAAGGTGAAGATTTGTATGGGTTTTCAGAAAAGAAGAGTGAATGTTGGGGTGAAGAGGGTGGTGAGAGTAAGTGAGCTTGGGAAGGAGACCTGTGTGAGGAAGTACCAGGAGAGACTGAGTACAGAATGGAAAAAGATGAGAACAATGGAAGTAAGGGGAGTGGGGGAGGAATGGGATGTATTTAGGGAATCAGTGATGGATTGCGCAAAAGATGCTTGTGGCATGAGAAGAGTGGGAGGTGGGTTGATTAGAAAGGGTAGTGAGTGGTGGGATGAAGAAGTAAGAGTATTAGTGAAAGAGAAGAGAGAGGCATCTGGACGATTTTTGCAGGGAAAAAATGCAATTGAGTGGGAGATGTATAAAAGAAAGAGACAGGAGGTCAAGAGAAAGGTGCAAGAGGTGAAAAAAGGGCAAATGAGAGTTGGGGTGAGAGAGTATCATTAAATTTTAGGGAGAATAAAAAGATGTTCTAGAAGGAGGTAAATAAAGTGCGTAAGACAAGGGAGCAAATGGGAACTTCAGTGAAGGGCGCAAATGGGGAGGTGATAACAAGTAGTGGTGATGTGAGAAGGAGATGGAGTGAGTATTTTGAAGGTTTGTTGAATGTGTTTGATGATAGAGTGGTAGATATAGGGTGCTTTGGTCGAGGTGGTGTGCAAAGTGAGAGGGTTAGGGAAAATGATTTGGTAAACAGAGAAGAGGTAGTGAAAGCTTTGTGGAAGATGAAAGCCGGCAAGGCAGCAGGTTTGGATGGTATTGCAGTGGAATTTATTAAAAAAGGGGGTGACTGTATTGTTGACTGGTTGGTAAGGTTATTTAATGTATGTATGACTCATGGTGATGTGCCTGAGGATTGGCGGAATGCGTGCATAGTGCCATTGTACAAAGGCAAAGGGGATAAGAGTGAGTGCTCAAATTACAGAGGTATAAGTTTGTTGAGTATTCCTGGTAAATTATATGGGAGGGTATTGATTGAGAGGGTGAAGGCATGTACAGAGCATCAGATTGGGGAAGAGCAGTGCGGTTTCAGAATTGGTAGAGGATGTGTGGATCTGGTGTTTGTTTTGAAGAATGTGTGTGAGAAATACTTAGAAAAGCAAATGGATTTGTATGTAGCATTTATGGATCTGGAGAAGGCATATGATAGAGTTGATAGAGATGCTCTGTGGAAGGTATTAAGAATATATGGTGTGGGAGGAAAGTTGTTAGAAGCAGTGAAAAGTTTTTATCGAGGATGTAAGGCATGTGTACGTGTAGGAAGAGAGGAAAGTGATTGGTTCTCAGTGAATGTAGGTTTGCGGCAGGGGTGTGTGATGTCTCCATGGTTGTTTAATTTGTTTATGGATGGGGTTGTTAGGGAGGTAAATGCAAGAGTTTTGGAAAGAGGGGCAAGTATGAAGTCTGTTGGGGATGAGAGAGCTTGGGAAGTGAGTCAGTTGTTGTTCGCTGATGATACAGTGCTGGTGGCTGATTCATGTGAGAAACTGCAGAAGCTGGTGACTGAGTTTGGTAAAGTGTGTGGAAGACGAAAGTTAAGAGTAAATGTGAATAAGAGCAAGGTTATTAGGTACAGTAGGGTTGAGGGTCAAGTCAATTGGGAGGTGAGTTTGAATGGAGAAAAACTGGAGGGAGTGAAGTGTTTTAGATATCTGGGAGTGGATCTGGCAGCGGATGGAACCATGGAAGCGGAAGTGGATCATAGGGTGGGGGAGGGGGCGAAAATACATACATGTGTATGGGGTGGGGGGGGGGGCATTTCTTTCGTCTGTTTCCTTTCGCTACCTCGCAAACGCGGGAGACAGCGACAAAGTATAATAAAAAAATATAAATAAATAAAAAAAAAGATATATATATATATATATATATATATATTCTTTCTTTCATACTATTCGCCATTTCCCGCATTAGCGAGGTAGCGTTGAGAACAGAGGACTGGGCCCTTGAGGGAATATCCTCACCTGGGCCCCTTCTCTGTTCCCTCTTTTGGAAAATTAAGAAAAAAAAAAAAAAAAAAAAAAAAAAAAAAAAGTGAGAGGGGAGGATTTCCAGCCCCCCGCTCCCTCCCCTTTTAGTCGCCTTCTACGACACGCAGGGAATACGTGGGAAGTATTCTTTCTCCCCTATCCCCAGGGATATATATATATATATATATATATATATATATATATATATATATATATATTGCTGTTATTTCATGTGTGGCGAGGTGGCGATGGTAATCAATAAAGGCAGACTGTATGAATTATGTACATGTGTATATATGTATATGCCTTTGTGTATATAAATGTATATGTTGAGATGTATAGGTATGTTTATTTCCGTGTGTAGCCATGTATGTATACATATGTGTATGTGGTTGGGCTGGGCCATTCTTTCGTCTGTTTCCTTGCGCTACCTCGCTAACGCAGGAGACAGCGACAAAGCAAAATAAATAAATATATATATATATATATATATATATATATATATATATATATATATATATATATATATATATGTATATATATATATAAATATACTTTTTTTTTTTTTTTTTTTGCTCTGTCGCTGTCTCCCGCGTTTGCAAGGTAGCGCAAGGAAACACACGAAAGAAATGGCCCAACCCTCCCCCATACACATGTATATACATACACGTCCACACACGCAAGTATAGCTACCTATACATCTCAATGTACACATATATATACACACACATACACATACATATATACCCATGCACACAATTCACACTGTCTGCCTTTTATTCATTCCCATCCCCACCTCGCCATACATGGAATACCATCCCTCTCCCCCCTCATGTGTGCGAGGTAGCGCTAGGAAAAGACAACAAAGACCCCATTCGTTCACACTCAGTCTCTAGCTGTCATGCAATAATGCCCGAAACCACAGCTCCCTTTCCACATCCAGGCCCCACACAACTTTCCATGGTTTACTCCAGACGCTTCAAATGCCCTGATTCAATCCAATGATAGCACGTCAACCACGGTATACCACATCGATCCAATTCACTCTATTCCTTGCCCGCCTTTCACCCTCCTGCATGTTCAGGCCCCAATCACTCAAAATCTTTTTCACTCCATCTTTCCACCTCCAGTTTGTTCTCCCACTTCTCCTCGTTCCCTCCACCTCCAACACATATATCCTCTTGGTCAATCTTTCCTCACTCATTCTCACCATGTGCCCAAACCATTTCAAAACACCCTCTTCTGCTCTCTCAACCTCGCTCTTTTTATTTCCACACATCTCTCTTACCCTTACATTACTTACTCGATCAAACCACCACACACCACACATTGTCTTCAAACATCTCATTTCCAGCATATCCACCCTCCTGGGCACAACTCTATCCATAACCCACGCCTCTCAACCATACAACATTGTTGGAACCACTATTCCTTCAAACATACCAATTTTTGCTTTCCGAGATAATGTTCTCAACTTCCACTCATTCTTCAAGGCTTCCAGGATTTTCGCCCCCTCCCCCACCCTATGATTCACTTCCGCTTCTATGGTTCCATCCGCCGCCAGATCCACTCCCAGATATCTAAAACACTTTACTTCCTCCAGTTTTTCTCCATTCAAACTTACCTCCCAATTGACTTGACCCTCAAACCTACTGTACCTAATAACCTTGCTCTTATTCACATTTACTCTTAACTTTCTTCTTTCACACACTTTACCAAACTCAGTCACCAGCTTCTGCAGTTTCTCACATGAATCAGCCACCAGCGCTGTATCATCAGTGAACAACAACTGACTCACTTCCTAAGCTCTCTCACCCCCTGGGGATAGGTTAGAAAGAATAGTTCCTATGAATTCCTCATATGTCGTAGAAGGCGACTAAAGGGGACTGGAAAGGAGATAGAAACCCTCCCCTCCTTGTACTTTAACTTTATAAAAGGGAAAACAGAAGAAGGACTCACGCGGGGAGTGCTCATCCTCCTCGAAGGCTCTGATTGGGGTGCCTTAATGTGTGCAGATGTAACCGAGAGGAGAAGAAAGGAGATGTAGGTAGTATATTTAAGGAAAAGATCCTAGATGTTTTGGCTTAGATGTGAAACGAAGCTTAATGGTAAAGGGGAATAGCGGTTTGGGAATGTCTTGGGAGTAAAGTCATGGGTTAGTAAGAGGATAAGAGCAAGGGAAGGAGTAGCACTACTCCTGAAACAGGAGTGGTGGGAGTATGTGATAGATTGTAAGAAAGTAAACTCTAGATTTGTATGGGTAACACTGAAAGTGGATGGAGAGAGAAGGGTATTTATTGGTGCATATGCACCTGGGCATGAGAAGAAAGATCATGAGAAGCAAGTGTATTGGGAGCAGCTGAGTGAGTGTCCTAGCAGTTTTGATGCACGAGACCGGGTTATAGTGATGCGTGATTTGAATGCAAGAGGCAGCAATGTTGCAGTTGAGGGAATGATTGGTGTACATGGGGTGTTCAGTGTTGTAAATGGAAATGGTGAAGAGCTTGTAGATTTATTTACAGAAAAAGGACTGGTGATTGGGAATACCTCGTTGAAAACAGATATATACATAAATATATGCATGTAAGTAGGAGAGATGGCCAGAGAGCATTATTTGATTACGTGTTAATTGATAAGCGCACGAAAGAGAGACTTTTGGATATTAATGTGCTGAGAGATGCAACTGGAGGGATGTCTGATCATTATCTGAAGGCAAAGGTGAAGGTTGGTAGAGGTTTTCATAAAAGAAAAGAGATTGTTGAGATAAAAAGAGTTGTGAGAGTAAGTGAGCTTAGGAAGGAGACTTGTGTGAGGATGTACCAGGAGAGACTGAGTACAAAGTGGAAAAAGGTGAGAACAAAGGACGTAAGGGGAGTGGGGTAGGAATGGAATATATTTAGGGAGGCAGTGATGGCTTGCGCAAAAGATGCTTATGGCATGAGAAGCGTGGGAGGTGGGCAGATTAGAAAGGGTAGTGAGTGGTGGGATGAAGACGTAAGATTATTAGTAAAAGAGAAGAGAGAGGCACTTCGACGATTTTTGCAGGAAAATAATGCAAATGACTGGGAGATGTATTAAAGAAAGAGGTAGGAGGTCAAGAGAAAGGTGCAAGAGGTGAAAAAGAGGGCAAATATGAGTGTAGGTGAGAGAATATCATTAAATTTTAGGGAGAACAAAACGATGTTTTGGAAGGAGATAAATAAAGTGCGCAAGACGAGGGAACAAATAGGAACTTCAGTGAAGGGGTTTAATGGGAGGTCATAAAAAGTAGTGGTGATGTGAGAAGGCGATGGAGTGAGTATTTTGAAGGTTTGTTGAATGTGTTTGATGATAGAGTGGGAGATATAGGGTGTTTTGGTCGAGGTGTTGTGCAAAGTGAGAGCGTTAGGGAAAATGATTTGGTAAAAAGAGAAGAGGTAGTAAAAGCCTTGCGGAAGATGAAAGCCGGTAAGGCAGCGGGTTTGGATGGTATTGCAGTGGAATTTATTAAAAAGGGGGTGACTGTATTATTGACTGGTTGGTAAGGTTATTTAATGTATGTATGATTCATGGTAAGGTGCTTGAGGATTGGCGGAATTCGTGCATAGTGCCATTGTACAAAGGCAAAGGGGATAAAAATGAGTGCTCAAATTACAGAGGTATAATTTTGTTGAGTATTCCTGGGAAAAAATATGGGAGGGTATTGACTGAGAGGGTGAAGGCATGTACAGAGCATCAGATTGGGGAAGAGCAGTGTGGTTTCAGAAGTGGTAGAGGATGTGTGAATCTGGTGTTTGCTCTGAAGAATGTATGTATGAAATACTTAGAAGAGCAAATGTTTTTGTATGTAGTATCTATGGATCTGGAGAAGGTATATGATAGAGTTGATAGAGAAGCTCTGTGGAAGGTATTAAGAATATATGGTGTGGAAGGAAAATTGTTAGAAGCAGTGAAAAGTTTTTATCGAGGATGTCAGGCATATGTACGTGTAGGAAGAAAGGAAAATGTTTGGTTCTCAGTGAATGTAGGTTTGCGGCAGGGGTTTGTGATTTCTCCACGGTTGTTTAATGTGTTTATGGATGTGGTACTTAGGGAGGTGAATGCAAGAGTTTTGGAAAGAGGGGCAAGTATGCAGGCCGTTGTGGATGAGAGAGCTTGAGAAGTGAGTCAGTTGTAGTTCGCTGATGATACAGCGCTGGTGGCTGATTCATGTGAGAAACTGCAGAAGCTGGTGACTGAGTTTAGTAAAGTGTGTGAAAGAAGAAAGCTGAGAGTAAATGTAAATAACATCAAGGTTATTAGGTACAGTAGGTTTAAGGGTCAAGTCAATTGGGAGGTAAGTTTGAATGGAGAAAAACTGGAGGAAGTGAAGTGTTTTAGATATCTGGGAGTGGATTTGTCATCGGATGGAACCATGGAAACCGAAGTGACTTATAGGGTAGGGGAGGGGGCGAAAATTTGGGAGTGTTGAAGAATGTGTGGAAGTCGAGAACATTGTCTTGGAAAGCAAAAATGGGTATGTTTGAAGGAATAGTGGTTCCAACAATGTTATATGGTTGCGAGGAGTGGGCTATGGATAGAGTTGTGCGCAGGAGGGTGGATGTGCTGCAAATGAGATGTTTGAGGACAATATGTGGTGTGAGGGAGTTTGATCGAGTAAGTAATAATAGGGTAAGAGAGATGTGTGGAATATGAAGAGAGTGGTTGAGAGCGCAGAAGAGGGTGTTTTGAAATGTTTTGGTCACATGGAGAGAATGAGTGAGGAAAGATTGACCAAGAGGATATATGTGTCAGAGGTGGAGGGAACGAGAAGTGGGAGCCAAAATTGGAGGTGGAAAGATGGAGTGAAAAAGATTTTAAGTGATCGTGGTCTAAACATTCGGGAGGGTGAAAGACGTGCAAGGAATAGAGTGAATTGGAATGATATGGTATACCGGGGTTAACGTGCTGCAATGGATTAAACCAGGGCTTGTGAAGCTTCTGGGGTAAATCATGGAATGCTCTGTGGGGCCTGGATATGGAAAGGGAGCTGTGTTTTCGGTGCATTATTACATGACAGCTAGAGACTGAGTATGAACGAATGTGGCCTTTGTTGACTTTTCCTAGCACTACCTCGCACACTTGAGGGGGAAGGGTTTGTTATTCCGTGTGTGGCGAGGTGGCGATGAGAATGAATAAAGGCTGACAGTATGAATCATGCACATTTGAATATATGTATATGTCTCTGTGTGTATATATATGTATACGTTTAGAGGTATAGGTATGTATATCTGCGTGTGTGGATGTGTATGTATATACATGTGTATGTTCGTGGGATGGGCCATTCTTTCGTCTGTTTCCTTGCGCTACCTCGCTAACGCGGGAGACAGCGACAAAGCAAAATAAATAACACACACACACACACACACACACATATATATATATACGAACAAAGTGCATATGACCACGCACCTTCATAGAACATACAAACCTCCAATATCCAGGATCGAGCCCGGGACCCCTGTGCAACAGGCGTGAGTGCTTTCGCTAGGCTATGATGCCCTTTTATAGGGAAATGACTATTCGAATACTGTGTACTCGATTACCCATCGTCTCACGTTGGTGAGCAACGGGATATTCGCGTAGTCCTGACGCTTTTTGATGAACGTGAGGCATAACCCGTTGACCATAAATTACCGAAGATTGGTAATGGGCTGGAAATTAGATGTCGGAGGAAAATATGTGGTGTACTGAAGGTTGATCGAATAAGAAATGTTTGGGTGAATGAGTGATGCGGTAGTAAAAGGAATGAGTATGTATGAGAGAGTTAAAGACGTTTGGAGAGGATGAGCCATAGAGAATGACAAAGAGGGATTCCTTGAAGGAAGTGGAAGGATGTAGTGATTGGGGGCTTAACATACAGGAGGGTGCGGGAGGTGCATGAAATAGAGCGATATGGTGAACAGGAGAAGAGGTGCATCTGAAGCGCTTAGGTGAAACCACACAATTTTTTCATTCATTTTTTTGACTGCCCTAGACTAGGGTCATACCAGATGAAAAAAGTGAGAGAATATGAAGACGAAAATTTTAGTGCTACTCATGAATGTGTAGACGTGGATTGCACAGGATGAAATGTTAAAGGAAGAATACTTGCGAGTACGTATGACGAATACCGAAAGGCATACCCCACAGCGCTCACCCAAGTAAAATATGGAGTTACGAACAAGTCATGTGAATTACGTGTGTTAAGTGTTATATACGTGTTGGGAAGACTGTATATTAGTAGGATGGATGCCAGCAGCCCACGTGTGGGAGGGGCATAAAGAAGAGACAGTTACCAGAACTAGTGGCAGCCAGTGACGTAGTGGCTCACTGTGCAGCCATCACTAACCCTCCGATTGCTGCCCAGGGGGCGGGTAGTGCTGGTGATACACCTCCCTGCCCGGTACATGCCTATCACCGACGTTCCAAGGAAGACGCAACGAGGAAGACAGCTCACCACCTTACCTCTCTGAGGGAAGAAGCAAGGATCGTAATGGTCAATCCTCGAATGGCTAGCCTCTTCCCAGGAACTATGGGAAGCGGCAGCTACATGTTTGCCTCAAGTCTATGGCTTAGGTTAGGGACGCTTGCAGTTAACTCGCAAATAAAGTGGTTGAAATGATACCTGTAGAAAAGAGAGAGAGAGAGAGAGAGAGAGAGAGAGAGAGAGAGAGAGAGAGAGAGAGAGAGAGAGAGAGAGAGAGAGAGAGAGAGAGAGAGAGTTTGCATGAGCTTTCATGAGAAAAAAAAGGTTAGCTTGACAAGAAAATGTTATCTAACTCAGTAATTTTCTATACCATCGGCGATTACCTGCTCCCGCACATCAGCCCTCTACTGTCCCTGTTATCGCTGTCGTTTATACCGTTTATTTCTAGCGTTTTTCTCAGAGTCTGTCTGAATTTGTAAAATGTTTGTCTAAAAGACTGTGGAAGATATTTATAGTCTTAACATTCACTACTTCTGACGGTAACATATTCCATTGCTTAACACGCCTACAGGAAAAGCTTTTTCCAACGTCTGTACTACATCTTTCAGCTTTGAGTTTCACTCCGTTTGCCCTGGTAACCGTATTTTCTTGTATTTTGAAAAGACATTTGTGATATACTTCATCGAACTTGTTTAGAATTTTGAAAACTTGGATGAAGACGTCGCGAAGTCTCCGTTTTTTAAGGGATAAGAGATCCAATCGTTTTAGCTCCTCATCATATGCCAGATTTCTAAGGAATGGGATCATTTTTGTCGTGCATGTTTGTACTTGCTCTACTTTCTTTACGGTACATATTAATTAGGTTCTAGATCATAGGGTTTACTTTTGTTGGGATGCCCGTATCATTTCTGTTATTCTGATTAAATGTACCTAACTATAGTTGGCTATATTTTTCATGTGTATGATTATATATATCTCTTTAGACCCCTTCAGTCCCTAATAAACGGAATGACATAATATGGTATGGCAACTTCTAACTGTAGGTTCCTGGAGGCATCCAAGCTGTGGCAGCGGCCCGACACACTCGTGGTGGTGGTGGGTGGGAGGACGGGAGTGGAGTCAGTCCTCCTCCACCACAGTCTACGTAACACCGTCCACGCCCTCTACCTGGCCGTCCCAGACTACAGTCTCACCACTGCACTAGACACCGGTACGCCATGTCTTACGAGAAACATCGTTCAACAAAGTCAGACAGTATTAACATTTCATCTTGGAATCAAAACAAGATATATTCTTGTAATGTTACGAAAGAAAATATCATTCTTATACCAAAATGTTCTAATGGTTTCTCTCTCTACTGATGCAGAAACCCGGTGGACACAAGGTGAATTCGAATAAAACTTTCATCAGCACCATGACCTAAAGAGTGTTCTTAATATTACCATTTGTAGATCTTAAAAACAAAACAAGTGTCAATCAATGTGTGTGGTTCCTGAAACAATCTGTTCTCTATGATGTTGATAATGAAAGACTAAGATCAAGATGGATGAAGGCATGTACAGAGAATCATTTTGGGAAGAGCAGTGTGGTTTCAGAAGTGGTAAAGGATCTGTGGTTCAGGTGTTGGCTTTGAAGAATGTATTTGAGAAATACTTAGAAAAATAGATGGATTTGTATGTATCATTTATGGATTTGGAGAAGGCATATGATAGGATTGAAGAGATGCTTTGTGGAATGTTTTAAAGAAATATGGCGTAGAAGGCAAGCTGCAAGAGGCAGTGAAAAGATTTTACCAGAATGCAAGATATGTGTACCAGTAGTAAAATAGGAGAGTGAATAGTTCCCAGTGAAGGTCGGTCTGCGGCAGGAGTGTGAGATGTCTCCATGGTTGTTAAATTTGTTTATGGACGGGGTGGTGAGGGAAGTGAATGCAAGAGTTTTATAGAAAGGGGCGAGTATGCAGTCCGTTGGGGATGAGAGCATCTAAGAAATGAGGCAGTTCTTTTCCGGAGACGATACAGCGATAGTGGCAGATTCAAAAGAGAAACTGCAGAAGTTGGTGACTGAGTTTGGAAAAATGTGTGAAAGGAGGAGCTACAGAGTAAATGTGAATATGGGCAATGTTATTAGGTTCAGTAGGGATGGGGGACAAGTTAATTGAGATGAAAGTATGAGTGGAGAAATACTGGGAGAAGTGAGGTGTTTAAGATATTTGGCATCGGACTTACCAGCGAATGGAATCATGGAACCGGAAGTGATTCACAGGTTGGGGGAGGGAGTGAAGGTTCTAGGAGCATTGAAGAATGTGTGGAAGGTGAGAACATTATTTCAGAGAGAAAAATGAGTATGTTTGAAGGAATAAAGGTTCTAACAATATCATATGGTTGCAAGGCATGGGCTATAGATAGAGTTGTACAGAGGGAAATATACAAATATACATATGTGTATATATGCGTGGTGGTTTGGTCGAGTAAATAATGAAAGGGTAAGAGAAATGTGTGGGAAATTAAATAGTGTAGTTGAGAGAGACCAGAGGAAGATGTATTGAAATGGTTTAGTAACATGGAGAGAATGAGTGAGAAAAGATTCACAAAAAGGATATATGTGTCAGAGGTGGAGGGGACGAGGAGAAGTGGGAGACCACACTGGAGGTGGAACGATGGAGTGGAAAAGATTTTGAGCGATCGGGCCCTGAACAAACAGGAGAGTGAAAGGCGTGCAAGGAATAGAGTGAATTGGAAGGATGTTGTATACCGGGATCGAAGTGCTGTCAATGGATTGAATCAGGGCGTGTGAAGCGTCTGGGGTAAAACATGAAAGTTTTTTGGGGCCTGGACGTGGAAAGGTAGCTGTGGTTTCGCTGCATTACACATTATAGTTAGGGACTGAGTGTGAACGAATGAGGCCTTTGTTGTCTTTCACCGGGCTACCTCGTGCGCGGGGGCTGGGGGGTTGGGGGGGGTGATTTCATGTGTGGCGGGGTGACGACGGAAATGCACGAAGTCAGCAAGTATGAATAGGTACCTGTGTATATATTTGTATATGTGTGTGTATGTATATGTATGTATACGTTGAAATGTATAGGTATGTATATGTGCGTGTGTGAGCGTTTATGTATATATATGTGTATGTAGGTGGGTTGGGCAATTCTTTCGTTTGTTTCCCTGCGCTACCTCGCTAACGCGGGAACAGCGACTATGTATAATAAAAAACATTAATGATAACAATAATACACACACACACACACACACACACACACACACACACACACACACACACAAACAAACATATATATATATATATATATATATATATATATATATATATATATATATATATATATATATATATATATTTTTTTTTTTTTTTAATTTTGTATTATGCTTTGTCGCTGTCTGCCGCGTTTGCGAGGTAGCGCAAGGAAACAGACGAGAGAAATGGCCCAACCCACTCCCATACACATGTATATACATACACGTCCACACACGCAAATATACATACCCATACATCTCAATGTACACATATATATACACACACAGACATATACATATATACACATGTACATAATTCATACTGTCTGTCTTTATTCATTTCCATCGCCACCTCGCCACACATGGAATACCATCCCCCTCCCTCCTCATGTGTGCGAGGTAGCGCTAGGAAAAGACAACAAAGGCCCCATTCGTTCACACTCAGTCTCTAGCTGTCATGTAATAATGCCCGAAACCACAGCTCCCTTTCCACATGCAGGCCCCACAGAACTTTCCATGGCTTACCCCAGACGCTTCACATGACCTGATTCAATCCATTGACAGCACGTCGACCCCGGTATACCACAGAGACTATCTTATAGAAACGAGGGTGAAGATTTGTAGAGGTTCTAGAAATAGAGGAAACAATGTCGGGGAGAAGAGATCGGTGAGAATAAGTAAGCTTGGAAAAGAGACTTGTGTGAGGAAGTACCAGGAGAGATTGAGTGTAGAATGGCAAAAGGTGAGGGTAAATGAAACATGGGAAGTAGGCTAGGCTTTTAGGGAAGTAGTGCTGGCATGTGGCAGAGATGCATAGAATGCGAAAGGTAGAAGGTGGGTAGATAAGAAAGGGTAGTGAGTGGCTGATGAAGAAATGCAGTTACTAGTAAAGAGAAAAGAAAGGCGTTTGAGCAATACTTACACAGAAGGAATGACAAGATTAGGAGATGTAAAAAAGAAAGCGGCAGGAAGAATTTGTAGTAGGTAAATGGTGTCCGAAATACAAGAGAACAGATAGGAAGATCGGTGAAGGGAGCGAGAGGGGAAGTGATGACATTCGGTGATTAGGTGAGATGTGAATATTTTGATGGAGTGTTAAATGTGTATCATAATACAGTGGCAGATGTTTAGGTTGGTGAAAGCCTTACATGAAACGAAATGTTGCAAGGCGCCTGGAGTGGATGGTATTGAAATTAAATTTATTAAGAAACTGGGTGTGGGTGACTATGTTCTTTATTAGTTGATAAGGTATTCTGGATTGGCGGGATGCATATATAGCGCTGTTGCATGCAGGCAAAGAAAATGGATGTGAGTGTTCAAACTACAAAGGTAAAATAGGGCACGAATGAGGTGCTGGAGACAACCCTACCCCGGTCACCTCTTTCATTTTCTAAAAGAAGGAACAGAAAGAGCCATGCGGGGAGTGCTCATCCTCCTCGAATTCTCAGGCTGGGATGTCTGAATACGTGTGGATGTAACCAAAATGAGGAGACATTAGAGACAAATATATGTTTGAAGAAAGAAACCTGGATGTTCTAGCTCTGAGTGAAACAAAGTTCAAGGGTGAAGGGGAAGAACAGTTGGCAGATGTCTTACGAGTAAATCAGAGGTTGGTGAGAGGACATGAGCTAAGGAAGGAGTAATACTACTAAAGCTAGAGTTATGGGAATGTATGAAAGAATAGACAGAAATAAATTGTAGACTGATGTGGGTAGATATGAAGGTAGATGGCGAGAGATGGGTGATTTTTAGAGGTTATCCACCTAGCTATGAGAAGAAAAATTATGGGAGCAAATATTTTGGGAGCAGCTGAGTGAGCATCTTCACAGTTTTGATGAAAAAGGCCAGTTACTTGTGATGGGTGATTTGAATGCGAATATGAGTACATGGCAGTTAAAGGGCACAGGCTATTCAGTATATGTGAAAATGGTGAAGAGCTTGTGGAGCTGAAAAGAGACTAGTAATTGAGATTACTTTGATTAAAATGAGAGACCTGAACAGATTCGTATGTGAGTAGGAGAGATGGTCAATAGGCATCATTTGATTGCATATTCATTGATAGGCAAGTAAAAGGGAGACTTCTGGAAGTAAACGTGCTGAGAGGGGCAGATGCTGGGATGTCTGATCACTATCTTGTGGAGACGAGGGTGAAGATTTAATCAGGTTCCCGGAAAAGAGGAAATATTACAGGTGAGAGAAGAAGAGTGGTGAGGGTAAATAATCTTGGAGAAGAGACATGTGTGAAGAAGTGCAACGAGAGATGTAGTGTAGAATGGCTAGGGAGAGAGTAAATGAAGAAAGAGGGGTGAGTCGGAATGGGAGGTACTTAGAGAAGCAGTGCTGGCACGTGCGAGAGACGTATGTGGCACGCAAAAGGTGGGAGGTGGGCAGATTAGAATGTTTGGTGAGTGGCACGGGCACGATGAAGTGAAGTTGATAGTGAGAGAGGAGAAAGAGCACATGACCGATATTACAAAAGAGGAGTACTAAATGATATGAGTATGTATAAGAAACAGAGGCAGGAGATGAAGTGGAAGGTGAAGTTGAAAATGTGAGCAATTCCCATGTAGGGTGAGCGAGTATCAGTAAACTTTGGGGAGAATAAGTTGTTTTAGATGAAGGCTAATAATGTGAGAAAACCATAAGAAAAAATAAGTCGTCGGTGAATGGGGCCAAATTGGAGGTGGCAACAGGTATTGACAAAGTGGCGAGAAGAAGTTGTGAGTATTTTGAAGGACAGTTGAACATCATTGATAGAATGGCAGATGTAGGGTGTTTTTGCTGCAGTGGCATGCAAAGTGAGAGAGTCATGGAGAGTGATTTGGTGAAAAGAGAAGAGGCAGTGAAAGCCTTACGAAAGATGAAACGTAGCAAGGTGTCTGAAGTGAATGGTATTGCAATTAAAACCAAGAAAGGCGGTGACTGTTGTTGATTGGTTGGCATGGGTTTTCAGTGTATGTGTGGATCATCGTGAGGTGCCTGAGAATTGGTGGAATGCATGCATATTGCAACTGTGTAAAAACATGGGATAAAGGTGAATGTCCAAACTACAGGGGTATAAGGTTGTTGAATGTACCTGATATAGAAGACTAGGGACTGAAAAGGTGACCGGATGTATACGGCATCAGATTGAGGAGGAGCAGTGTGGCTTCAGAATTCGAAGATGTATGAATCAGGTCTTTGATCTCCAAAATGTGTGTGCGAAATACTTAGAGAAACGGATGAATTTGTATGTGGCGTTTATCGATCTGGAGAAAGCATATCATACGGTTGATAGAAATGCCTTGTAGAAGATCTTAAGAATATAAAGTACTGGAGGAAAGCTGCTAGAAGCAGTGAGAATATTTCATCAAGGGTGTAAGGCCTGTGTGCGAGTAGGAAGAGAAGAGACCGAATGGTTTCAAGTGAAGGTTGGTATAGAGTAGATGTGAATGAAAGCAAAATCATTAAGTTTAGCAGGGTTTGGGGACAAGTTAGTTGAGGCGTGAGTTTGAATCGAAAATATTTGGAGGAAGTGAAGAGTCTTAAATATCTAACCTGGGGTAGGACGTGGCTGCAAATGGAAGCATGGAAGAGGAAGGGTGTGGGGAAGGGACGCAGGCTCTGGAAGCGATGAAGAATGTGTGGAAAAAGAGAATGTTGTCTGGGATTATAAAAGTAGTTGTGTTTGAAAGAACAGTAGTCTTAAAAGTGGTACATAGTTGCGAGGCATAGGTTATAGAAAGGGTTGTACGGAGCAGGGTGGATGTACTGCAAATGAAATGTTTGAGGACAATATGTGGTGTAAGGTGGTTTGATAGAATAAGTAATCAAAGTGGAAAAGAGATGTGTGGAAATGAAAAGAGTCTGGTTGACGAAGCTAGAGAGGGTGTATAGAAATTGTTTGGAGTTATGCTTCCTGTACACTCGCCATTTCCCATGTGAGCTAGGTAGTATCAGATATAGACGACAGAACCTCAAAGGGAAAATTCCTCACTTGGCTCCTTGATCTGTTCTTCCTTTTGAAAAGTACTACAGGAAAGAAGGATTTCCAGCCAACCTCTTCTGCCCCCCTAATTCGCCATCTAAGACACGAATCTAATGGACTGTGTAGATAATGATTTAGATCACATAAACTGGATTGACTTTTAAAGGAAACAGAAAATGGTCCCTTTCTTATTTAGATTGCTTGTACACACAATAGATTATGAGTAGAAAAATGAATATTCTTGAAAGCAAAAGACATAATACATACCTCTTTATAATAAGCATTGTATTCGGTCAAAAGAAAGAACAGCACAAAAATTTAATAAAGATGTTAAGGCATAGTGAGTAGATCTTAGTGCGTAGACTGAATAATAAACTAGATTTGATGATTTGATGTTTCTGAGTGAATCATGGTCAGCAAGGCTATCCACTGCAAAACTACGTGTGTGTGTGTGTGTGTGTGTGTGTGTGTGTGTGTGTGACGTAGGGTGTACTTGTGTGTACATGTGTTTTTTTCCATTCATATGAACAGTGGTAAGTGACGGGGTGCAGCTGTACCGTCGCTGTCTTTACTGTAACAACGGAGAGGCGGAAGTCCAACTCATTCATCCTTGGAACTTGACCTCTGTCATCCAGCAGACTAATTCCCTTTACCCTGGTGAGTACATAAGGCTCTACAACATGATGGCTACCTCTGTATTCTGCGGTATATCACTGATAACAGGTCTTCTGTATGACAGTGGTACACTCCAGGTGTAGATCTCTCTTCATATCATTATTGTCATTACTATTATTATCATTATCTTTATTATTATTATTTTTATTATTACTATCATTATCATTATTATTATTATTATTATTATTATTATTATTATTATTATTATTATTATTATTATCATTATTATTATTATTATTATTATTATTATCATTATTATTATTATTATTATTATTATTATTATTATTATTATTATTATTA